>NW_023659996.1:115456-117956 GCF_015228065.2 Penaeus monodon | reverse complement strand
AATGGGGAGGAAGAGACAGAGGCGGGGGAGAGCGAAGAGCGAGGGAGGATGGGTGAGAGGGGAGCAGGAAGAAGAGCGAGAAAGACAGAGAAATAAAGAAAGGGAAGATGGGAAGTTGACACATAGAGACAGATGAATAAACAGAAAAATGTAAGAAGACAAGCCTATAAATTGACAACTGATGTACAGATTCATAGACAGATAGAGTAAATACAGCTATGCAAAAATTGAGGGAGTATTAACCTTAAAAGGTAAAGGTTGATATCATGTGATATAACGATTGTAAGTATTCTTGTGCTATAAATGTTAATACATTTGGTAAGCCCACCATGTTCTGAATTTCTGTCGTTCCCCAAATCACCAATCGATTCTAAAACTGAAGGTCAACTTGTATTTGTTGAGGTGGCAGAATAGGAATACCAAGTTAAAAATCACAGGTTCGACTGTTCGAGAGCCGATGGACTGTCTGATATCGCTGTACATTACGCTCGATAAGGCCTAGAGACTCTAAAGAGCAAGGCATCTGCATCCACATCCGCATCTGTTGCTCTTGTTAATTTACATTTGTAATAATTATGTGGAAGAAAGTAACTAACACGATCTTGATAAAATTCATTAATGGAGATTCATTTAGACAAACGGAAAAGCTAATAAGATAGTTAATCACAATCCAAATATATCAAGCCACGTTGCGAAATATCTGTTCTCAGCCGCCACTTTGGATCTGAAGGACTGCGGCAAATATTCATCATCACCGACGGGGGCGCATGGCCGCATCCACCCTTCGCTTCCAGCCACGAGGATCCCTCGAGGCGAGTCTCCAGGCAGGCACACGGCCCATCTCTAATTCCTCGCGACAGGTCTCGTCGAGCTGCCCAAGCCATGATCTCCTAGGACGTCCCACAGGTCTCCTCCACCCAGGGTTGTCTCACAGAGAGACAACCTGATGGGCAGGGTCGTCCATAGGGAGGCGAGCTAGGTGGCCATATTGCCTGAGTTGGCGATCCCGGATTATGCAAGTAACAGGTCCCATGCCAGTCTCATGGTGTAACCGCCGGTTGGACACATGGTCCTGCCAACTGTACCCCATGATCCGGCGAAGGGACTTGTTACAAAAGGCATCAAGGCGAGACTCCAAGGCACTGGATAGCGTCCAGGTTTCGCTTCCATAAAGCAAAACTGGAAGTATCAAGGCCTTGAAGACACGCAGCTTGGTCCTTCTGCATAGGTACCGACATCTCCAAACGCTCTTGTTGATCGAGTTCATGGGTCCTGTTGCCAGAACAATCCGTCTACTGACTTCCTGGTCTGACAACCCAGAGATATGGACTACGCTACCAAGGTATGTAAAACTTTCTGTGACTTCAACGTCCTCGCCGCAAGCATGGATCGACTGAACAGGTTCCCCTAACAGGCCCCCAAAGTCCTGAATCTTGGTCTTGGTCCAGGAGACTAGGCCTAGGGGCTTTGCCTCATTGCTAAATGCATCAAGAGCCGCCACCAGTGACTCCAAGGACTCAGATAGAATGGCAACATCGTCGGCAAAGTCAAGGTCCGAGACCTTAATATTGCCTAGTGTTGCTCTGCACTGACTTTGGCTAGTAGCTCTGCCCATTATCCAGTCCATACAAGTGTTGAAAAGTGTGGGTGCAAGGACACAGCCTTGCCTCACCCCTGAATTAACAGGGAAGAAGTTCGACATACCCCCACCACACTTTACAGCACTTTCAGTACCAGTATAGAGGCTTGCTATCAGGCCAATAATCTGTGTCGGAATTCCCCTGAGCCTCAGGATCTCCCATAGCGATTCCCGATGCACCGAGTCAAACGCCTTCTTGAGGTCGATGTAGGCTGCGAGCAACCCACGACCAAACTCATGACGGCGTTCCACAATTATTCGAAGCGCTAGTATACGGTCTATTGTGGACTTGCCAGGAGTAAATCCAGACTGCTCCGGTCTCTGGTGCTTCTGTAGGTGGTTGCGGATCCGTTTCAGAAGAATGTGAGCGAGAACCTTGCCTGGTATGCTGAGCAGTGTAATGCCACGGTAGTTGCTACAGTCCCATCGATCCCCTTTCCCCTTCCAGAGAGGGATGACCACGCCCCTCAGCAGGTTAGGGGGAATGGTGCCAGACTGCCAAATGGCAGTGAGGACTGTATGCAGGCCCCGAGCCATAGGTTCACCCCCAGACTTTAGCAGTTCAGCAGGGATATCACATATGCCTGCAGCTTTCCCACTCTTCAGCTTGGAAATCGGCAGCCTAACCTCTGTTAGGGTAGGAGGTTCCTCGCTGATGGGTGGGTCCGGCACAGGCACTGCGACATCGCTTGCATCCAAGCTAACTGTTGGAGGGTCCACCTGGTACAACTGTTCAAAATACTCAGCCCAACGTTCACGAACCCCAACATGATCTGAGATGATCCATCCATCCGCGGCAAATATTACTATTCGTATATAGAAGGGTTTTACTTGCTTTGGTAGGCTATCGAGGTAGACGTC
>NW_023659996.1:110924-115356 GCF_015228065.2 Penaeus monodon | reverse complement strand
ATCTCCATCTTCCTCTTCATCTTTATTTACATCATTGCCATGATCATTATCGTCATTATTATTAATACCATTGTTCTTATTAGCATTACCATTAGAACTATTGACATTATTATCATTATTATTACTACCATTATTTTATTATTATTATTATTATTATTATTATTATTATTATTATTGTTGTTGTTATTGTTATCAATATTATTATTATTATTATCATTATGAATCTTATTATTATTATTATTATTATTATCATTATCATTATCAATATTATTATCATTATCATTATCGTTATGATTATCACTATCATTAACATTAACATTATCATTATCATTATAATCATAATTATAATTATAATAACTATCATTATTACACTGGTCAACAGCCAAATATTGGTTTTTACGTTTGTTGTTCATACATAAGGGTATTAGCATTTTCGTGGCGGGTATTACGATATAATTTTCAAATTGCGACCGCACATTTTTTGCTAACAGACATTTCTTCCTTATTCAGATGAATGAGATGGATTCGACCAGAAGGGCTTGCAGAAATAAGCCGGATGTATTCTGCTACATCTGCGGCGAATACACCGTTGTTCCTAACAGGAAACCAGTCGCAAGTTTCGTAAAGTGTGCTTATCATGCTTATTTTGGTATGAAACTTGGTGATCAGGACAAAGCTTGGGCGCCTCACATGGTCTGCAAGAAATGCACCGAGTATCTACGTCGCTGGACTCATGGAAAGAAGGACGGGCTGAAGTTTGGAATTCCTATGGTTTGGAGAGAGCCTAAAAACCATGTCAGTGACTGTTACTTCTGCGCTATTAATTTGACTGGGATCAACAGAAAGAACCAGAGCAGCCTCAAGTATTCTGATCTTGAATCAGCACGTCGTTCTGTACCTCACTGTGATGAAGTTCCAGTACCTGTCACAGCAGAACTTCCTGAGTTAAGTGACGAAGAATTCTCCAGTATTGAAGACAATGAAGTAGTTCCTAGCGATGATGCCGATGACGCTCCGCATCCCTTTTCCCAGAAGGAGCTAAATGATCCTGTCCGTGACCTCAACTTGCCAAAGTCATCCGCCGAATTGTTGGCATCAAGACCTTCTTTCTGACAGTACTCGCATCACTTTCTACCACAACAGACATCAAGAATACCTTCGTTTTTTCTCTGAAGAGAAAGACTTGGTGTACTGTATAGATGTTTCACAGCTTCTCCACAATCTTGGATTGCCACAGTACCAACCTGTAGAATGGAGACTGTTTATTGACAGCAGCAAGAGATCGCTGAAAGCCGTTCTGGTGCACAACGGCAACCAGTTTGCCTCTATACCACTGGCTCACTCGACTACACTGAAGGAGAAGTATGAAGCGGTGAAGTATCTGCTGGAGAAAATTCGTTATTGTCAGCATGAGTTCATGATCTGTGTTGACCTGAAGATGGTGAACTTTTTGTTGGGACAGCAGTCCGGTTTCACCAAGTACCCGTGCTTTCTGTGCATGTAGGATAGTAGGGACCGAACTCAGCATTACACGAAAAAGGAGTGGTCTCTGCGGGAGGAATTGGAGCCTAGCAGATCAAAGAACGTCATCAATGCCCCTCTGGTGGACAGAGACAGGATACTCTTCCCACCCCTGCACATTAAGCTTGGCTTGATGAAGCAGTTCACCAAAGCTCTGGACAAGGATGGTGGCTGCTTCACTCACCTGTGCCATGCTTTTCCAGGAGTGACCATGGAGAAATTGAAAGCTGGCATCTTTGACGGACCTCAACTACGTCAGCTCATCAGAGATCCAGTTTGAAAACTCAATGAATAAAGTCGAACTGGAAGCGTGGAAGGTATTTGTTCTGGTCGTAAAGAACTTCTTTGGTAACAACAAGGCCAGCAACTACGCAGAACTCGTCACCAAAATGCTGACTGCCTTCAAAAACCTGGGATGCAACATGAGCTTCAAAATGCACTACCTATTCTCACACATGGATCGGTTTCCTGTGACTCTGGGATCAATGAGCGACGAGCAGGGGGAGAGATTTCATCAAGACATGAAGGAGATGGAGACCAGGTATCAGGGACGGTGGGATGCAGTCATGATGGCCGATTACTGTTGGACTTTGAAGAGAGACATCCCTGCCGCTGCACATTCGAGGAGCTCAAAGAAACGGAAGTGTCAGCACTGAATGATCAATGATGACCAAACATCTAGTTTCCATGCAACTGTCTTTATTAGTGTCCTGTCTACTGATCAACTGATCATTTCTGATCGATGTTCAGCATTGATCATTAGATATTGTAATGGTTACCAATGTAATGGAATGTTGATGTCAAAACAGACACCGATAATTATAAATTGAATGAGAAAACTAAATAAAAAATATATATATCGGATGCATAAGTAACACAAATAAAACAAAAATGCCGCTCTAATGTATTCCACTTCGTAAGAAAAATTTTTTTTCCTATATTCACTTAGATGAAAAACTGACCTGATCGGGGAAAATGGATGACATTTTTGGATTCACCGATGCAGCTTTGCTCTAAATCAGTTGAAAAAATTAAGACAACTTACAAAAAATATATTTTTTTGTAACCCAGTGTTATCATTATCACTTTCATTATCATTATCATTATCATCAATAGTATTATCATTATTATTTATTATTATTATTATTATTATTATTATTATTATTATTATCATTATTATTATTATTATTATTATTATTATTATTGTTGTTGTTGTTATTATTATTATCATCATTATCATTTTCCTGTTGTTATTATTATTAACATTATCATTACTGCTACATTATTGTCATTATAATATGATTAGGATCGCTATATTAATTATTACTAATTGTATCGTGAAGATGTGAGGTGAAGAAATCTAAAATTCTCAGTGCACGTGGGCAATTATACGCGAGGCTGTATATTCCAAAAGTTTATTCAACCTGTAAAATGTTGAAAAATAACAAACAATTCTCATACAGAATAATAACTACATGCACATGGACGTCATGAAATATAGTAAAAGAATTATTTCCATAATAATAATAATAAAGAATCCTTTACATAAAAACACAATGATCAAATCTATTCCTGGAGAAAATAACACAATATTTCATAAATCATTTCAAATTAGACAGAGGAAATATTTCAACAGACCATCACGCATCCCAGTTCTAGTAGACAGGCAAGTCCTCATAGCATAAGTTCACAACAAACTCCTAAAACAAATATTAACTCTTGTGACATTTTGCCAGAATTTTCCATAATTCATGATCATCTTTATCATTTATTATTTACTGATAGTCATTTTATCTATTACAGTAAAACAGTAGAATAATATCATTAAACGTTACATACCTTTAAAGTCTGTTTCAATATTCTATTACTCCATAATACTGAAAAGTTTATATACAACTCACTCATGCCTTCCGCCAAAAACATGGCTTAAAAACAAAGCGTACCCACAATGCTTTGCGGGAGATACTACAAAACAAAAAATCCACATTTTCAATTTTCTCTAAACAAATTAATTTCCATTTATTTTCAGATACCTATTATTTGCAGCACACAATAAACAAATGATACACTAATTACTAATTTTGTTGCCTTATGTTTTATCCGAATATCTATACAGACCCTATTATTATGTTTCACACCTTTTCTAATTGTCTTATTTGGTTTATTAATTTATTTTCCCCCCAGAAACCTTGGCCTTACCTTGAGACCATTTCAGATAAGACTGAGTCAGAGTGTTACCGATTTCATTCTTTGGCGTTTATCTGGTCAACTTTTTAGATTTAGGATTGTAAACTAATTATATTCAGAAAGTAAGTACTTTGTCTGAAGAATTACTTTTGCCTTTCTTGTGAAACATACACACGTATATGCTAGAAATAGATATATATTATGTAATACCCAAAGCCTCATGTTATCTACTCTGTGGCGGAACCGGAGGTTTTGCCAGTTATACAGATATACTGTTGTTTGACAACCCTTGTAAATTCGACAATACGTCAAATACTGACCTGGAATATATATTTCATTGCTCAAATAAATCCCTTGAGGTAATCCCAAATTCGTCACCATCTTTGTAACGTTGGGTTTTCTTGTAACTTTTTGTATTAAGGTTAATTATATGCCTTATTGTAAGGTGCTGTTTTTTTTTAATTAAGATCTTGTATGGGAGAGTTACTAGTCTACATACTTGCGGGTAGGGGACGTGCGTACATAGAAAAGTTTGTTTGACTACCTGAATTATGTGGTTGAAGTTCTTGCACATTTGCCTCAGAAGACACAACAGCTCCTGGTTCTTCTGGTGTTGGCATAGACTTGAGTTGATCTATATTAAGAATGTATGACAGACTAATATCTAATTCGTCATTTTCTGTAATTTTTATGGAGTCCATTGAAGTGTCCAAGTATGATGGTC
>NW_023659996.1:83424-100924 GCF_015228065.2 Penaeus monodon | reverse complement strand
TGATTGCGACAAAGAAGAATGGCTAGTGAATAGATGTTCTGATCGATGTATTAATGGAAGCCTGGATATAAATTAGGCGACAACGGGTTGAAAATTGGGGGATAACAGGAGCATATGGAGACAAACGTTTGCTTAATGAGAGAATAAGCTTCAAGGAGTCGGTGCAACAATTAAACAAAAAAAAGAAAGAAAGAAAGAAAGAAAAAAAACAGAAAGAGGAAAAATGTGTAGCAACACAGGACTTAATTTTCTTTAAACATATCTTTCTTTTCAAAAACACAAGAATCATTGAGCATTTATGCTTGTACGAAACTTACTAAAAATACTGCAGCATAATCTCCTGAGCTGAACCTCCTTGCCCAATGCCTTTTTTTTCCATTGGTTCTCATTCCTATGAAAATTAGCCAAACTGAGACCACGGTTTCTGTGTCGGACGTATGTTTTTTTGTTTTTTTTTCTTCATTTCCTTTTCTTAAATGAGATATAATGTCATTTCATCTATCCTTGCATAATTTACCTAATGCGCTCCTGTCATCATTCGCCATTACGAAGAATAATAATAGCCCTTGAATTGCTCTTTAAAGTGATGGAGGAGAGGGATGACGGGGGATTGGAGTGATAACAGGATGGGGCTGCTTACTATTTACTTCTGGAACAGGTGGAGCAGGACAAGAGAGAGGAAAGGGGATAGAAAGAAAGAGAGAGAGAGAGAGAGAGAGAGAGAGAGAGAGTGAGAGAGAGAGAGAGAGAGAGAGAGAGAGAGAGAGAGAGAGAGAGAGAGTTGGTAAGTATGTATGTTTATTTAACGGTAGGTTCATGTTTGAGCCGCCGTGGTCACAGCATGATACTTAATTGTAGTTTTCATATTGTGATGCTTTTGGAGTGAGTACGAGGTAGGGTCCCCAGTTCCTTTCCACGGAGAGTGCCGGTGTTACATTTTAGGTAATTATTCTCTCTATTTTATCCGGGCTTGGGACCAGCACTAACTTGGGTTAGCTTGGCCACCCAGTGGCTAGGCAGGCAATCGAGGTGAAGTTCCTTGCCCAAGGGAACAACACGCCGGCTGGAGAGAGAGAGAGAGAGAGAGAGAGAGAGAGAGAGAGAGAGAGAGAGAGAGAGAGAGAGAGAGAGAGAGAGAGAGAGAGAGAATTTGGGATTCAGAATGTGCGTGTGTATTTTCGAATGTACATCCACCTGTGCCTTGTACAGGCGCCATGCTTTCCACTTATTTTTCGTAGGTGCACTTACGTGATTATGGAAGCCTGTGCTTATTTTCCCCAAATTCACCAGCGAGTCCCCGCCTCGTCCTCCTTCAGAGGCTTTCTTATTGGCGCGATTGGAGATCAATTCGCCCGTCTCTCTGTTTCCGAGTTTATCATCCTCCCTTCTTCTGCCTCCTCTCAGTCACAGAGGCTAAGGCCATGAAAGCACAGCATCGACCCGGAATCATATTCGTAATGAAGCATCGGCTTTGCTTCATGTTTTCCTCCTCACCTCTTCTTCCAGCTCGCGTGTGATACTGATAAGAATGTTTCTGAACTCCATGGCACACCCTCCCCTTCCCGCCCCTCCATTGTAACGCCCCACCACCCATCCCCACCCATCCCACCCGTAACAATGGCGACCCTCACATTCCAGGGCGAGAAAGGCAAAATATCAGCTTTAAGATATAACGAATGACTGAGTTCATAGTCGTAACCTTTTCCGCCCTTTTGAACATAGAGGCTCCTGAGGTTCAATACCTGCTCTGTGACACCGACACGAGGCACAACGCCACCTCCGAAGGCGGCATCGAAGCGCGATAATTACTATCCACCAAAACGGCATTCACGTCACTGCGATCGGGACTGAGGCTGAGTCGCAAAGATTACACGCCGCAAACACTACAATGACACGCGATCATTACAACCCACTAAAGTAGGAGGGACTAATGGGGGATTACCTGGATACGACTTGAAGATAAATTGTCCAAACCAGATGGTACGGAGGGAGAGAGGAAGAAAGACATATAGACAAATAAAGAGGGGGAAGAGAAAAGAAGATAGTGAGAGAGAGATATATAGACATAGAAAGAAAGGGAAAGGGAGAGTGGGAGGGGGTATATATAAATAGTAAATGAGAAATATAGGGGAAGCGAGAGAGAGGGGGAAGACAGAAAGAGGGAGTTGGAGTAAAAAAAAAAAAAAAAAGAAGAAAAAAAAAAAGTTAATAAAAGAGAGAGAGAGAAAGAATTTGGAGAGCGGAAAGAGAGTGAAATAGATAATGAAGAAGAAAATGGGTAGTGATAGGGGAATATACATGACAAAGAACAGAATGAAAAGCAAATATTAAGATGAAGAATTTTGGAAGACCAATCGATATGAGGGCGAATGAAACGAAAACGGTAGTTTTGATAATAATAATGCAACAACTTTTGATAATACTATCACTCACACTGCCTGCAACTCCTTCACCATAGGCAACTATCATTATACTATGTCTACTGAATTACACCTTCTGCCATAGCCACCTGCACATAAAAATAAAAATAAAATAAAAAGATATAAAATGGTTAATGAAATTCCACAATGCTGGGATTTCTTCTTCAAGTGACTGTATAAAAGACTGGAAGTCATTCAACTCAGTATGGGTGAGGATAATGAAACTAGTGGTTTAAAAACGGGAATGTGCTGCAGGTATTGCTACTCCAACCGTCTGTTTCAACTTCAACATAAAATATTTTTGCTAAAATACTGCTGCTGCTGCTTAACCACACCCACTACAAGTACAGCTACCCCCAACTGTTATTACTACTGCTACCGTCATCACACATGTTACTCCGTTACTGTTGCCACTATCACATCGATATTATTACTACTACTTTCAAGGCCACCACTTCTACATCCACAACTACTGCTGCTGCTGCTACTAGCACTACTACTACTACTACTACTACTACTACTACTACTACTACTACTACTACTACTACTACTACTACTACTACAACAACTACTACTACTACTACTATTTGTACTACTACTACCATTATAAACAATGAATAGGGCACGATACTACGAGGAGATAGCCTTGGTGAACAATTAACCGCAGATCGCAGGAGAGTGCCATTATCAGTGGGAACAAGGTGGAGGGAAACCACAACAATGGCACAGATAATTCAGATATTACGAAGATAATGTCTAGGAGTTTAGCTTTAATAAGCGCGATAATAATGTTAGCAAAAGGTGTATTGTCTTTGTGTTGCTGTTTCAACTATCTCCTTTGAGTTTACCAGTGGATGCAAATATAGTTTAATGCTGTTCACCCTTCCGATAATAATTGCAAGAAAAGAAAAAAGTTTTGCTGATTTTGATGACATGGACTAATCTCAGTCAGAAACTGAGAGAATCACATCAATAACCGCAGCTGAAAAGATACAATCAGGTGCAGTCTAGATCAATAAATAATACAGACATTTGTTTCGGATGCCGGAAGATATAAACCGTGGATAATGTCAGGAAATAAATTTGCTTGGAAAAATAACAAAGGGCATGACAAAGATCCGGGCGGCTGGGACTTCACCTTAGAATTTGAAAAGAAAAGATAATGTTTAAAAAACGTTATCCGGTCATAAAGAAGGGGAAATCACAGCAGCTATGAGGGAGAGAGAGAGATTGGAAAGATACACACACACGCGAAGGGAGAAGTAAAAATTGTCTTGTTTGGGAAACATGTCATGCTAGTAATAAGATGGGAAATTAAGTCGCCGACCGGGTTTTTTTCCATCAGCGGCACACAAAAGATCATATCTGCATTTGATTACCGAGTCGGAAGCCAAAACTGGGATTTGAATAGCATCTCCACTAGTTGTGGCAGCGGTTGACTGTCACCTTTCTGCTTGTACAGAGTGGTTAAATTAGCATCCTTGAAGACCTGGGAACAGTTTCCGAAGACCAAAGGTAAAGATAGGGTGAGAGTATATACCCGGAATCCACACCTTTACCAGCAAGCCTTGCTGATCTTCAGTTTTCTCCACAATGGACACTGCTTCATTGGTTCCTTGATGATAGTCATGGTTGGCTTATTAGGTAAGAACATCAAGAGTTTCCACACATACAAACCTTTCGCCAGTGTGCAGCTCATTTTTGTATGTGATGGACTAACCCATCCTTTCGCTTCAGAATACAACAGGATTGTAAAAACTGGGACCAGTGGCTTTGTCGATAGAGGCGTATATTCCTGTCATGGTCTTTCCTTTCACGGGTGGTCTCAATTCTGGTGCACAGGGATCCCAGTATTCCTTGACGCATTATCTTATTATCTCTACTTTTTAGAATGACACAACCTGAGTTCTTTCCCTTTAAAATTTCCCTCGTCAGTCTTCATTTAGCCCTCATCAGGGCTCAATATATATATATATATAATTATAATAGTATATTATATATATATATAATATATAATATATATTATATTTTATAAAATTGTAGTTATATATGAATATATGTATCTATATATATGAATATATGTATCTATATATATGAATATATGTACACACACACACATGCACGCATACACACACACACATGCACACACACACACACACACACACTCATATATATATATATATATATATATATATATATATATATATAATATCTATATATAGTGGTGTGTGTGTTGTGTGTGTGTGTGTGTGTGTGTGTGTGTGGTATATCAATCAGGTAAGGGAACTGTTTTTTTCCCGAGACCTGATGAGGTATTCGAGGAGAAACTGTTTAGAGGAACTAGAGAATTTTAATGTAGTGGCAGTAAAACGTTTTAAGAAGGAAGTTGATGGTTTGGAACAGTCGACACCAGCTCTTCTTCTAATTTTTAACACGTTTGTCCTTCCAGAATCGGTTAAGTTAGCATGGTACCACCTCAAGGTAAAGATATATGTGCCCAACCCTATGCGGTGATTCCACTGCCAGGGATATGGGCATGGAGCCAACTCTTGCTGTTTTAAAGAAAATGGACAACCAAGAGTATGTGTAACGTGTGGTACAACAGGTCATCAAGGAGATGACAACTTTCCAGGTCCAAAATGTTGTTACCACTGCAAAGAAGCTCATGAAGCTTCTTCAAAGCAATGTAAAAGGTACAAATTTGAAAAGGAAGTATTGGTAATAAGGAACAAGGAGAAAGTTAGTTTTCCAGAGGCAAAGCGGCATGCCCGTGTTCTGTTTTCACAGCCAGGTAGGTCCTTTGCTTCGGTTATAGCCCATCCTCCTTCCCACCAACTGTAGAAGGCTCTCATCCTTAGTACAATGGTGAACAGAGGGTAGTTATACTTGTTAACGGCTTGACTCTTTATTTCTGAGAGTTGGCACACGCAGTATAAAAAACACACGAGACATGTCCAGTTATGGGTAATCGGGCCGTGCGGAGGTCACGGTCAGCCCACCCGGAGAGAGGCGAGGGCTGACCTTAGCGCGGCGGTAGCTTGGCACGAACTCTCCGAGGCCTAGGTCATTCTCGGTATAAGTAGTGACCGTTCCAGCTGGAGGAGCGGTAGCAGCAGCTGCAGGAAGCATGGGGGGGGAGCGAAGTGAGGTCACTGGCTCCGTCTGCTACACTGATTGCTCCACGTGGAAAACAGCCACGTGGTCCACTGGTACCCGAAACAGAATTATCCACATCCTGTAGAATTATCCACATCCCATATTGCTCGGCCACCTACTCGCGCCTCGCCCTCGAGGCGCCTTCAAGGATGACCTAACTTGGCTGGTCGTCTCGTTCTCGTGCGTCGTCCTGGTTGCATCTTTGTGGCTGCTCGTCCCTGTCGTCCTCATCCTCCTGGTCCTTGGTGTAGTCTGTCCGTACTTGATGTCCACACGTCCTCGAAAGTGTCGCACAGGTCCTCCTTGACTTCGGATTCGTCTAGACCACTCGTAGTCCTCGTCCAGGCCTAACTCGGCGGCGTCCTCGTCCACACGTCCTCACAGATCTCGTCCAGGTCCTTCTCGCATCCACACGTCCTCGTAATTTCATCCGGATTACGGGCGTCGGGCGGGCGGCATCTCAGGGCGGCTGATACCTTTCGCTACGAGCTCCTGGATTTTTTTGGATCTGGGAGGCGTTGCCTATTTTCACAGCATCCTGGGGCGACTGGTACCTGCGGCAAAGGTGCTGGTTTTGATGGATCTACGGGGAGTCCCGGGAGGCAACGCCTGTCCACTACACTGGGACGGCTTAATACCTTTTCTGACGAAAATCTTGGTCCACGGGCCTATGGCGATCTTCGATGACGTCCTTCCCACGGCATTGTAAGGGGACCGGAATTGCTGCAGGTTCTCCTTCGGTGCCGTGTCGGTCCGACTGCAATATATAGTCCGGGAGCCAGAATCAGGAGGAAGAGAAAAAGAAAAGGGAACAGAGAAGAGGGGGTGTTATCTACCATAGCCGGTTATTTTTGAAATTTGCGGTTTTTAATGTTGGTTTTTTAAAACAATTTTTGTCTTTTTTTATTTTGTGTTTTACTTTCACAAAGATAAGAAGAAAAATAGAAGAGGGGGACGTCAGTAGCGGTCCGAAACCCGACTTGAACTACCCCCGTCTCTGATAGATATGAGAATAGATAAGGGAACGACATCGGCGATCCGCGAAGATCTATTTGAAACCATAGTCGTCCCCAGATAAAAATAGATGCAACTTGTACATTATGTACGAACCACTCGTTTACGACGGACAAATTGCGGGCTAAAGAGAGACATAATAAATCTTTACAGCGGCCACTAAGACAGCAACCAGCCTTATTAATGAAAAAGGGTCAGTTGTCTTTTTTCTGCGTGTGTGAGTGAGGTGAAGGTGTGTGTGTATGCGTGTGTGAGTGACAGCTAGCGCTAATGAGAGGGAAAGCGAGAGTGACCTCACGCAGAGAATGAATCACAAACACGAATATTAGCGTTCACTATAACAAAGCTGAAGTAAATAGCAATTTCTAGCTATTTAAGATTATTTCAACTACCACATTGAATTCAACATATAAGGATTATGCGACAGAATGTACCATGAATGAATGGTGGACATGAAAAATATTCGCCAATTTTTTATCAAGCAAATCTTCTCGGGTCAGAAATCTGAACTGCCGAGGTACATTCTCGCTTTGTACGTCAGACTTCAATACAAAACTCAATAACGTGGGGATCCTATACCCAAATGCCGTATATGACTGAAGCGACTCGAGCCAGGAATATAATAACCCTGCTCCCCTTCTGCGTATCTGTAATGGGCGCTCGCAAAATTCCCTAAGGATATATAAATTTTCACGAATCACACAAACGCTTGGGGGGTACCCAAAAAATGCAAGGGGACTTCAAGAGGGTGAGAAAGGTGTGATTAATAAGCGAATAATGATTCTAGCTTAAACCTAGTCCTACATTAATTAACGGACGTAACCGCGGGTTTCCCCCGACTCAAAGGGAGTCGAACGAACGAATAACTTCGGTTTTATTGTACCTACTCTCAAAAAGCGAAGCGCAGATCTATTAGGCGTTTACGCAACCCCGGGGGCAATATCGGGCAATTCTGTGCACATGATATGGGGGAAGATCCTAAAGCTATATTCAAATAATACAATTTAATGAAATTATGTTACATGCTTCGGGTCTAGCGCCGATAGAACGTGTCACCAAAAAAACGATGTAACAATGCTATGGTTAATTCCCCAAAGGGATCAACCAAAAATAACAACCAAAATACAGGGAACCACGCATTCATCAGGGCCCATTCCCACCTCGCCACCGACCGGGAAAAGAGAAAGTGAGGTCAGGTCAAGACGGGAAAAAAACCTTTTTCTAATCCAAAGTGACCGCACGAGAAAGAACAGGGACGGGTCTGGTCGGGGGTCAGGGGGGGAGGGTTAGGAACGAGATAAAATGAAAGGGTATTCGTGATAAGATAAATCACGAACGCGTTAAAATTCGTTGCGATGAAACAATATAAATCTCTAATAACGAGAGAAAATAATTAATTACTTAATTAACGAACGATTTTCATGTTTATTGATTGCATACTCGATCGCACGGAAATGCGATCTGAGGTGAAGGAATAGTGTGAGAACGTGCCATTTGCTGTCATTTAGCACCTTTTAACCCAACAAAAAAACAACGGCTTAACACATGGGAGAAGAAGGGAAAAGAAATAAGAAAGGGGCCCAAACGTGTACTTACGTGTTTTTTTGTTTTTCGACATGTCTTCTAGTGGTCGAGCGGATTTTTCTTCGGGGGTGGTGTGTCCGTGTTGCATGCCAAAAGGATGCAACGGCCCTCACTGCCACCAGCTGAAAAAGGGCTATGCGTACCTAGTACAGTGGTGACAGGGACGCAAACCCCCGTAAAGGGTTGAAACACCGCTACGCGATGCTAGGGAAACTTGTCTAAAGGGGTAAATGCGCCGCGGTGTCGGGGCAGCCCCCCGGGAGGGAGAGGGCGGAGCTGACCTTATCGCGTCGGGCGCTGGCACAAAACTCTCCGAGGCCCTAGGTCATTCTCGGTATAAGTAGGACCTTTTCCAGCTGGGGAGGGGTAGCAGCAGGCAGGAGCAGGGGGGGAGCGGGGGTGAGGTCATTGGCTCCGTCTGCTACATGATTGCTCCTGGGGAAAAAACAGCCACGGGGTCCATGGAAAACCCGAAAAGAATTTTATCCAATTCGTAGAATTATCCCATCCTATACCAACCCTTGCCCTCCAATTTTCTTACAACAAAGACTCTGCATTTCCCCCTTAAACCTTTTCAGCCCCCAAATTGGACACGCCTCTGGTGAGTTGTTCCACCAGAAACGAGTAGGAGGAGGGGTCTATTGAGGAGACCCCTTTCCCCCAAAGAAAGGGTTTTGGGGGACCCATCTTTAAGGCTCCAGAGGACTCAACGGTGACAGCTCCAGCGTGCCGTGGGCATGCCCTTTGCCCAGGCAAAGGAATCCTGAACCTGTCCAAAATTTTTCCAGCAGCCACAACATCCACAGGGGCCTCTGCTGCTAGACAGAATGCCCCTGAAGCAAGGGTTTAAAGGGCAAAAATCCTAAAACTTCCAAGGGAAACCTGGGAAACTAGTTTGACAGGTAAAAACCATTAAAAAGGTCCCCCCAAGGATCTGGAAAAGGGGAAAAGCCTAAAGGTGTGGGGCAAAACCTTGACCACAGGTGTCCCAAAAACCCCTTTATTAAAGAAAAATTAAAAAAATGGTACCCTAACCCTGGAACTGTCGGGGAAATTTTCTCAAAAATGGGAAGAACGAACATTGATAGTTCTTTTTGTAATCCAGTTTGGGGAACCAGGGAAAATTTTGTACCATTTCCCGAGAGGTTTCCCAAGTTCAACCCCCATTATGGGACGTTTGACAAGGACTCATGCATAATGGTGCGTCAAAAAATTTTCCCTTTCAGGCCACCCACCTGCAGAAAACACTGCGGGGGAAAGGCTGTGGAATAGGTTTGAAAAGCCCTTTACCTGTTGCATCCATCTACCTTCCCCACTAATTCAACATTTAATGATTTGGAAAGGTTATTGGGCAGTTGCCACATCTTTTCTCCCTTTGGGGAAATTTTAATGGTCGGCATCACCTGGGGGGAACACTTTTTTGCAACCCTCGGGAAGGGGCCGGGGAGTCCTTGTTCTTAAGACTAAAGCGCTTTTACTAAACAGTGCCCCTCCCCACATTTCAAATTCAAACGGGGACTTTCTCCAAAAGACTTATCAATAGGTCCCCTGATTCACATTTAAATTTTCACTTGGCAGGTCATGGAAGATTACATGGAAGCGCCCATTTTCCAAAAATTTTTTGAAGGAGGTGAATGGTATTCCATAAATGGATGCAGAGAGGGCGACTTGAACTGCGGTTTGGGAATTTTTTTAGTCAACTGCAGTTTTGAAAGGATCGTGAATGTTTTTCCAGTGTATTCAAGATGCTTTTTAACCTTCACATCAAAAATTCCCCTTTCCAGCAGAAGCATCCATTCCGAAAAAGAGCGGCATTACCGTCGACCTCCAGTACCATGGTGGTTGGGAAAATGCCAACAAGGTGTCAGAGCAAAAAAAGCTGCATTAAAGGAGTTGAAACGACGCCCCAAAGTTTTGGAAACCTTGATCAATTACAAAAAAGACCCGAGCCAAGGCCAGGCGGCGCAAAAGGAGGCAGACGGACGGTGGAGACAGTATGTCCCCAGTTAACTCTGGGGCCCCCTTAGCATGGGTATGGGACAAGGTGCGTAAGATTACTGGAAAGGCCCTCCGTGTCACAACCTGCTCGAAGATAGATGGATAATCACCAGAAGCTAGCTAAATCCATGGCAGAGATCTCCTTGGAGCATCTTACACTGCCGATTCTCCATTTTTTCGTGCTGAACAGGAAAAACACCCGTGTTGTTTTCAGTAGGACTGCAGCGAAATTTCCCTACAACTTGCCTTTTTGCGCAAAGATGGACTCTGCTTTTCAGCTCTTCTGGAAAAGGGCGATATTCCATACCAAAGATATCTACACAATGAGCTCCCCGAATTCAAGTTAGACTTTTTTTTAAAAGGGCTATAGGGAGGGGACGTGCCATTCACATGGAGAGAAGCTTAATCATTTTTTTGTTTCCTAAACCTGGCAAAGATGCTTTCCCCACGGAAAATTTCAGCCAATTTTCCCCCACCCCTGCTCTGCAAGCGATGGGGGAAAAAGGTAAATTCAGGTTGACATGGCTGTTAGAAAAAGAAAACGTGTTTACCCCTTTTCAATATGGCTTTAGAAAAAAGAGATCGACCACAGATGACTTTTGAGGAGGAAAAATGCTATACAGAATTCCTTCGACAGCGACGTCAATGATAGCAACTTTGATTTTTAAAAGGCTTCGATACTACTTGGAAGCATGGCACACTCAAGAAGCTGTATACATTGGTTTAAGAGGACCTTACTACCTTCAACAAAGCTTCCTTGTGAAGGAAGTTTAGAGTTTGAGTAGGAAACAGTTTCCTAACTGGAAGATCAGCTGGAAGGGGTCCCACAAGGGGGTGTCTTTTAAATTGACCTGTTTTTCCATGCTTAAAAATTATATCGTAAAGGTTGTTCCCAAATGCTGTCTCCTGTAACTGTATGTGGATGACTTTAACTGTACTGCTCAAGAGGGAAACTTACAGGATGTTCAAAGGACAAAATGCAGACGCAAAAAAATCAGGTTGTACAGGGCAAATTCATGGGTTCAAATTTTTCCCAAACAAAAGGGCCCTGGGTATACATTTCCAAAAAAGAGTAAAAGTTAATCCCTTCCCTCTATTTAGGGCAAACCCCCTGCAATTTTCCAAAAGGTGAAGTACTTGGTCTAATTTTTTTTCAAGACTTAATGGGTGCCTCACATAAACATTAAAAATGAAAGGGTACAAAAGCATTTGTTTTTGCGGATTCTTTCACATTTTTTCTTTGGGGGGCAGACGCACAAAAATTCTAGGCTTACCCAGCGTTTTATTATATAAGCTTGACTAGGATGTGAAAAACTTATTCATCTGCAACCCCACTGTTTCCAGATGTTGGACCGTCCCAAAAGAAGCTCTCAGAAATTTTACTGGGGCTTTTGGGCTTACCTGTGGATCCCAAGCTAAGAGTGGAGAACCACCTCTTTCATTACACCAGGACTACATGAACCGGATTTACTAACGAGACTACAAAGGATTCCGGGATTCCTACATTTAAATTTGGTTTTAAAACCCCCTTGAGGATAGCCGATTTTCCTATGGTGAGAAATGGGGTCTTTTGGGAAAAGCTTTAATTTAAGTCTCACAAGGTTTTGGCTGTTGGGGAATTCCCCAAATTTTTCCCCCTTGGACTAAACAAGCGAGCTGGGTTTTTCGGCTTGGGAAAGGGGAGAGATCGAACAGAAGTTAGAGAATTTCTTCAGCACATTTTTAAGTACCAAGGATAAAAATGCAATAATACAGATGGTTCGAAATCGAAAATTGTTGGGCAGAAAGGGAAACCAACCTTTGGGGGGAATTGGGCGGTGGGGGAGGTTTGGCCATGCCAGCCCCCCTCCCCCCAAAAAATAAACGGCATCTTCTTTAAAATGGATAGCTGGGGGGGAGGTTGCTGCCCCCCCTCCACCCACCCCAGCAAGGATGGCTTTCAGTTCTAATTGGGGGTCAAATGTCGGGGGCAGGGTGGGAAACGAGAGTACTTGCCCGCCCCCCCCCGGCAATGCCAAAACCCAGCATGAAGCTTGTAGGGCAAAGCCCTCAGGAACCCCACAGGCGGACGAGTGTCCCCCCAGCTTGCCGACCCCGTTTATTTGGGCAGTGTCGGCGGGAGTGGCAGAAGTGGCATGTACCCGGAGCGACCACCTGAGGCTTAACCTCAGGCGAGCTTTATAAGTAGGTGCCTGGAACATATGGTCCTTGTGGCAGGATGAGCAGTTACCTCTGCTATCGAGGGAATTGGATTGATTAGGAGTTGAGGTGGTGCCCCTCGGGGGTGAAAGACCGGCAGAGGCACGATCAGTGGGGGGACACCTACTACTGGTCGGGCTGCAGCATGGTCATCCCCCCCCCGGGGGTACCATAGCCCTCGGTAGTTGAGGTGACACTGGTTGGTGCCTGTATTATGGCACTGAGACTGAAACATGCCTTTGGCTTCATGTCTCTTGTTGCTGAATATGCTCCTACTGATATTTGTAAACTCGATCTGAAAGAGTCGTTCTATGCCAACCTCTCATACGTGGCAGACAATTGCCCCTGGTGAGATATTCGCATTGTTCTGGGCGACTTCAATGCGGTATCTGGCTGTGACCGAGTTGGCTATGAGATGTCTGTCGCCCCCATGGCTCGAGAGCTAATCTCAGCAGCGAGAACAGCCTCCTTCTCTGGGACTTTGCTAGGTCTCAGAGAATGAGGATCTCTGGCTCCTGGTACCAGAGTTCCAACCATCATCGCTGGACATGGTATAGTGATACAGGTACAGTGGCCAAGGAGATTGACCACAGTCTTGTTAGCACACGATGGAGGATCCTCCAGAACTGCAGAGTTTACCAGAGTGCCGAGTTCTTTGACAGTAACCATATAGTTGTGGCTACCCTACGGGTCCACTTCAAAACTCCCCGTCTCTCCAATAGCCACTCTAAGGTGTTTCACTTGGACAGACTGAGGGAAGTGGTTCACCATGGCAGTCTCTGATCAATTCACATAATTTGATAATCTGATGGACTCAGTTGCTCTGTAGGAGTTCTTTAAGCGTGAAACACTTGAAGTAACGCAGGAGTCCATTGACGTACACCCAAAGGTAAGGCAGAATTCCATCTCCCTGGAGACACTGGAGGCCACTGAAGCATGTTGCATGGCTCGGCTGAATGGTAATCAAGTCTTGTATCGCTCTTTGGTGTGTAGGACATCAAAAACTGCTGAAAAGGGACAAGGAACAGGCCATCAGGAATATTCCTGAGGAGGGTGAAGGCCATTTGCTGGTAAATAACCTTCGCCCTGCCTACCAAGTCCTGAGATAGCTGAACTCTATGTCCTTGTTCCTGTGATCCCGTGTTCGGTGTTCCTGTGATCTCGTGTTTATTCCCATCCCATTATTCCCATCGTGTGTTTATTTCGTGCCCTGCCTCGCCACTTGGCGTTTCCCCTGGTGGTGTTCTGGGACGCTGTGGTGCTCGGTGCCTCTTGGAGCTGTTCAGTGTTCACGACCCTGTGGATAGCACGCCGTCTGCCTAGCCTGCCTTGTGTTGGTGGCAGAGAGACGAGGCGGTCGGCGTAACAAATGGTGTCAGGAGTGGGATTTGTGATATTTGATCAGTGAGACGCGCCGATTTATCATGTCCAAAGATGGCGGCAGCCATGAGGGAGAGGAGGCTATGACTGAGGCAGGCACGAGTGAGGTGAAGCCGAGCCAGATGGACTTGATCACTGCCATGCTGGCCGGTATGAGGGAGGAAATGGCACAAAAGGGCAGAAGAGCAGGCACAGAGGGCACGCGAGCAGGCGCACCATCTCGTCGAGATGCAGGCAAGGAAGGCAGAGGAACAGTTCTGCCAACTTGTTGAGGTGCTACAGAGCAATCTTGCATCTGTGAAGATGGAAACTCAGCAGTACACCGACAAGGCCTGCAACTGCGTGAAGAGTGAACTGATGGAGGAGGTGCAGACTCTGAAGGGCAAGGTTCAGGGCCTGAGGGAGGAAGTGAAGGAGGAAAGGCGGCGTCACGAGGTAGTACCGTTGCAAGCAGAGAAAGCAGACGAGGTTCTGGCAACAGATGCCAGAGTGTCAGATTTACTGGGGTCTGCCTGGGGTCCGTGGCAGGAAACCCCCGGGCCTCGCAGCGTCGTGTCGGAGCCAGTGGTCGCTGCAGAAGGCTGGGGACCCATCGGAACCGCTCCCTTGGGTATAGGTGGCGGGAAACTCGGACCCGGTCAACCCGCCTCGTTGCCTCCCTCACCCCCTTCCTCCCCCCCGGGCGTGTTAGTTCACGGCACGCGTTCTCCACCCTGCAGCCTCTCGGCCTCCAGCCATTCTGTGAGGCGTAAGCCAGCTGAGTACGACGGGAAGGTGGCCTGGGAGGTATATGTCGCCCAATTTGAAATGCTGGCTTCTGCCCAGGGCTGGAGCCAGGAAGAGAAGGCCCTGCAGCTGGTAACAGCACTAAGGGGCCCCGCGGTGGAAGTGTTGGGGCATCTGCCGTCATCCCAACATGCCTCTTACACCAGCGTGGCGGAGGCTTTGAAACGCCGTTTCGGGCACCACCACCAGGCCGAGGTATATCGGGCCCGCTCGAAGAAACGGACTCATGAGCGTGGCGAGACACTGTCCCAGCTGGCGCAGGATGTGGAGGCGCTGGTAAGGAGGTCGTACCCTGCGGCTGCGGAAGAGATGATCGTGGTCCTGGCCCGCGATTTCTTTGTTGATGCTTTACAGGACCAGCAGCTGCAAATGTACGTCAAGCAGGCACACCCTGAGGACCTGCAGGTGGCGCTGGCGAGGGTCTTGGAGTTCGAGGCTTTCCTGAAGGCAACCAGTGGCCTAGGGCCAGCTGCACATCCCCACCATGACCTCCGGGGCCGGAAGGCTAAAGTGGAGAAGATAGCATTGAGGAAGGTGAGCCCGAGCACTTTTCAAGTGCTCGAGCACTTTTCAAGTGTGTATCCATGTGTGTATCCACACATGGATACACACACTGTAAAAGGCTTTCATCCTTAGTACAATGGTGAACAGAGGGTAGTTAACGGTCACGGTCAGCCCACCTGGAGGGAGGCGAGGGCTGACCTTAGCGCGGTGGTAGCTTAGCACGAACTCCCGGTCAAACGAGGTCAGATATAAAATGTGACCTCCGCCCTCGCTGAGCGGGTGGTTCTTATTTGGGACATTTGGATCCACGTGGAAAACAGCCACGTGGTCCACTGGTAACAGAAATAGAATTATCCACATCCTGTAACAGAAATAGAATTATCCACATCTTATATTGCTCGGCCACCTACTCGCGCCTCGCCCTCGAGGCGCCTTCAAGGGTGACCTAACTTGGCTGGTCGTCTCGTTCTCGTGCGTCGTCCTGGTTCAACTTCGTGGCTGCTCGTCCATGTTGTCCTCATCCTCCTGGTCCCTGGTGTAATCTGCTCGTCCTCGATTATCCACAAGTCCTCGAAAGTCTCGCACAGGTCCTCCTTGACTTCGGATTCGTCCTGACCTCCTCATAGTCCTGGCCCAGGCCTAACTCGGCGGCGTCCTCGTCCACACGTCCTCACAGATCTCGTCCAGGTCCTTCTCGCGTCCACACGTCCTCGTAATCTTCGTCCGGATCTACGGGCGTCGGGGCAGGGGCGGCATCTCGGGGCGGCTGATATCTGCGCTACGAGCTCCTGGAGTTGACCGGATCTGCAGGCGTCCGCCAGGCACAGCATTCTGGGGCGAGTGGTACCTGCGGCAAAGGTGCTGGTTCGCTGGATCTACGGGGAGTCTGGCAGGCAACGCCTGTCCACTATACTGGGACGTATTAACACCTTTTCTGACGAAACTGGTAACGCGGAGCTATGGCGATGTTCGATGACGTCCTTTCACGGCATCCTAAAGGTACTCTGTGCCGTGTCGGTCCGACTCAATATAAAAGTCGGGGAGCCAGATCATACACGTAAGGCCAAATAAGATGAAAAAGAAATGCAAAACAGAGAAGATGGGTGGTAATTACGCATAGCGGTTTACATAAACAATTACGGTTTTTTGAATGTTGGTTTTTCATGAATTTCGTCTTTGTTTCATTTTGCGTTTTATTTCACAAGGTAAAACAGAAAATAGGAAGAGGGAGATCAGTAGCGTCCGCATAGACCTGAATGAACTACCAAACCATCTCTGCTAGAGTATGAGAGTAGATAAGGGAACGACATTCGGCGATCTGCGAATATACTATTTGAAACCATAGGTCGTCAAAACAGATAGGAAATAGATGTAACTGTACTTATGAATAACACTCGTACGCTGGAACCAAAATTGCGGTAAAGAGAACATAATATTTACGCCAGGCACTAGGACAGCAACCGGCCTTATTAAGAAAACGGTCGAGTGTCCTTTACTCCGCGTGTGAGTGAGGTGAAGGTGTGTGTGTATGGTGTGCGAGGACAGACAGCGTTAATGAGGGGGGAAAGCAGATGGACTCCATTCACCAGAGAGTGAATCATAAAACGGAATGATTAACGTTCACTATAACCAAAACATGAGAGTAAATAGCAAATGCTAGCTATTAGCTATATTTGCAACTACCACGGGTAATCAACAATAATGAGTATGCGACAGAGTACGCATGAACGAAAGGGTGACATGAAACATTATTCGCCAAGATTTATCAGCAAATCTTCTCGGGTCAGAAACTTGAATGCGAGGTACAATGTCTGAGCTTGCACGCAGACTTCCATAAACTCAATACGGGTGGATCCTATACCGCAAATGCCGTATATACGAGCGACTCGAGCCAGGAATATAATATCCTGCTCGTCTTCTGCGATCGTATGGCGCTCGCAAAAATTTGAAGGGTAATAAATTTTCACGAATCACACAAAAGCTTGGGGGGGCCCAAAAAATGCAAGGGAAATTGAGGAGGGGTGGAAGGTGTGATTAATAAAAGCGAATAATGATTCTAGCTTAAACCCTAGTCCTACTTAAAACGGACATAACCCTGGATAGCTGAGACTCGGAAAAAACATGTCGGGGACCGCTCAGATAGGGGCTACGACGAGGACTTCGCGATACGGCGCCGGGACGGGACACCGGAAGAGGGGCAGGAAGGGGACGCCGCACAGGACGGGAGGTGGGTGAGGACGCGTGCCGTGGGGGGAGAGTCTACGTGGGCCGTCAAACATTTTTCCGGCGGCGAGTTTGGGCAGCCCCTTGGGGGGGGAGCAGTCTATAGGCCTCGGGGCGAGGCGAGGGTAGGTGGGAAAAAGGGGGGAATCTAAAATAGTGAAATCTGCTGAGCCGGGGTGCTCCATTAATCAAGGAGGTGGCTAGGCAAAACGTACATCAAAAAAAATAACCCTTAA
>NW_023659996.1:75379-83324 GCF_015228065.2 Penaeus monodon | reverse complement strand
AAATCTTCATATATAATTTCTTTATATATATATATATATATATATATATATATATATATATATATATATATATATATATATATATTGAGCCCTGATGAGGGCTAAATGAAGACTGACGAGGAATTTAATGAACGAACTCAGGTTGTGTCATTCTAAAAAGTAGAGATAATAAGATAATGCGTCAAGGAATACTGGGAGTCCCTGTGCACCAGAATTGAGACCACCCGTGAAAGGAAAGACATGACAGGAATATACGCCTCTATCGACAAAGCCACTGGTCCCAGTTTCACAATCCTGTTGTATTCTGAAGCGAAAGGATGGGTTAGTCATCACATACAAAAATGAGCTGCACACTGGCGAAAGGTTTGTCTGTGTGGAAACTCTTGATGTTCTACCTAATAAGCCAACCATGACTATCATCAATGAACCAATGAAGCAGTGTCCATTGTGGCGAAACTGAAGATCAGCAAGGCTGCTGGTAAAGGTGTGATTCCGGGTGATATACTCTCACCCTATCTTTACCTTCTGGTCTTCGGAAACTGTTCCCCAGGTCTTCAAGGATGCTAATTTAACCACTCTGTACAAGCAGAAAGGTGACAGTCAACCGCCTGCCACAACTAGTGGAGATGCTATTCAGAATCCCAGTGTGGCTTCCGACTCGGTAGATCAACTGCAGATATGATCTGTGTGTGCCAGCTGATGGAAAAATCCCGGTCGGCGACTTAATTTCCGATCTTATTACTAGCATGACATGTTTCCCAAACAAGACAATTTTACTTCTCCCTTCGCGTGTGTGTGTATCTGCCAATCTCTCTCTCTCCCTCATAGCTGCTGTGATTTCCCTTCTTTATGACCGGATAACGTTTTTTAAACATTATCTTTTCTTTTCAAATTCTAAGGTGAAGTCCCAGCCGCCCGGATCTTTGTCATGCCCTTTGTTATTTTTCCAAGCAAATTTATTTCCTGACATTATCCACGGTTTATATCTTCCGGCATCCGAAACAAATGTCTGTATTATTTATTGATCTAGACTGCACCTGATTGTATCTTTTCAGCTGCGGTTATTGATGTGATTCTCTCAGTTTCTGACTGAGATTAGTCCATGTCATCAAAATCAGCAAAACTTTTTTCTTTTCTTGCAATTATTATCGGAAGGGTGAACAGCATTAAACTATATTTGCATCCACTGGTAAACTCAAAGGAGATAGTTGAAACAGCAACACAAAGACAATACACCTTTTGCTAACATTATTATCGCGCTTATTAAAGCTAAACTCCTAGACATTATCTTCGTAATATCTGAATTATCTGTGCCATTGTTGTGGTTTCCCTCCACCTTGTTCCCACTGATAATGGCACTCTCCTGCGATCTGCGGTTAATTGTTCACCAAGGCTATCTCCTCGTAGTATCGTGCCCTATTCATTGTTTATAATGGTAGTAGTAGTACAAATAGTAGTAGTAGTAGTAGTAGTAGTAGTAGTAGTAGTAGTAGTAGTAGTAGTAGTAGTAGTAGTAGTAGTAGTAGTCGTAGCAGTAGTTAGTAGTGCTAGTAGCAGCAGCAGCAGTAGTTGTGGATGTAGAAGTGGTGGCCTTGAAAGTAGTAGTAATAATATCGATGTGATAGTGGCACAGTACGGAGTAACATGTGTGATGACGGTAGCAGAGTAATAACAGTTGGGGTAGCTGTACTTGTAGTGGGTGTGGTTAAGCAGCAGCAGCAGTATTTTAGCAAAAATATTTTATGTTGAAGTTGAAACAGACGGTTGGAGTAGCAATACCTGCAGCACATTCCCGTTTTTAAACCACTAGTTTCATTATCCTCACCCATACTGAGTTGAATGACTTCCAGTCTTTTATACAGTCACTTGAAGAAGAAATCCAGCATTGTGGAATTTCATTAACCATTTTATATCTTTTTATTTTATTTTTATTTTATGTGCAGGTGGCTATGGCAGAAGGTGTAATTCAGTAGACATAGTATAATGATAGTTGCCTATGGTGAAGGAGTTGCAGGCAGTGTGAGTGATAGTATTATCAAAAGTTGTTGCATTATTATTATCAAAACTACCGTTTTCGTTTCATTCGCCCTCATATCGATTGGTCTTCCAAATTCTTCACTTTAATATTTGCTTTTCATTCTGTTCTTTGTCATGTATATTCCCCTATCACTACCCATTTTCTTCTTCATTATCTATTTCACTCTCTTTCCGCTCTCCAAATTCTTTCTCTCTCTCTCTTTTATTAACTTTTTTTTTTTCTTCTTTTTTTTTTTTTTTTTTACTCCAACTCCCTCTTTCTGTCTTCCCCCTCTCTCTCGCTTCCCCTATATTTCTCATTTACTATTATATATACCCCCTCCCACTCTCCCTTTCCCTTTCTTTCTATGTCTATATATCTCTCTCTCACTATCTTCTTTTCTCTTCCCCCTCTTTATTTGTCTATATGTCTTTCTTCCTCTCTCCCTCCGTACCATCTGGTTTGGACAATTTATCTTCAAGTCGTATCCAGGTAATCCCCCATTAGTCCCTCCTACTTTAGTGGGTTGTAATGATCGCGTGTCATTGTAGTGTTTGCGGCGTGTAATCTTTGCGACTCAGCCTCAGTCCCGATCGCAGTGACGTGAATGCCGTTTTGGTGGATAGTAATTATCGCGCTTCGATGCCGCCTTCGGAGGTGGCGTTGTGCCTCGTGTCGGTGTCACAGAGCAGGTATTGAACCTCAGGAGCCTCTATGTTCAAAAGGGCGGAAAAGGTTACGACTATGAACTCAGTCATTCGTTATATCTTAAAGCTGATATTTTGCCTTTCTCGCCCTGGAATGTGAGGGTCGCCATTGTTACGGGTGGGATGGGTGGGGATGGGTGGTGGGGCGTTACAATGGAGGGGCGGGAAGGGGAGGGTGTGCCATGGAGTTCAGAAACATTCTTATCAGTATCACACGCGAGCTGGAAGAAGAGGTGAGGAGGAAAACATGAAGCAAAGCCGATGCTTCATTACGAATATGATTCCGGGTCGATGCTGTGCTTTCATGGCCTTAGCCTCTGTGACTGAGAGGAGGCAGAAGAAGGGAGGATGATAAACTCGGAAACAGAGAGACGGGCGAATTGATCTCCAATCGCGCCAATAAGAAAGCCTCTGAAGGAGGACGAGGCGGGGACTCGCTGGTGAATTTGGGGAAAATAAGCACAGGCTTCCATAATCACGTAAGTGCACCTACGAAAAATAAGTGGAAAGCATGGCGCCTGTACAAGGCACAGGTGGATGTACATTCGAAAATACACACGCACATTCTGAATCCCAAATTCTCTCTCTCTCTCTCTCTCTCTCTCTCTCTCTCTCTCTCTCTCTCTCTCTCTCTCTCTCTCTCTCTTCTCTCTCTCTTCTCTCTCTCTCTCTCCAGCCGGCGTGTTGTTCCCTTGGGCAAGGAACTTCACCTCGATTGCCTGCCTAGCCACTGGGTGGCCAAGCTAACCCAAGTTAGTGCTGGTCCCAAGCCCGGATAAAATAGAGAGAATAATTACCTAAAATGTAACACCGGCACTCTCCGTGGAAAGGAACTGGGGACCCTACCTCGTACTCACTCCAAAAGCATCACAATATGAAAACTACAATTAAGTATCATGCTGTGACCACGGCGGCTCAAACATGAACCTACCGTTAAATAAACATACATACTTACCAACTCTCTCTCTCTCTCTTCTCATCTCCTCTCTCTCACTCTCTCTCTCTCTCTCTCTCTCTCTCTCTCTCTTTCTTTCTATCCCCTTTCCTCTCTCTTGTCCTGCTCCACCTGTTCCAGAAGTAAATAGTAAGCAGCCCCATCCTGTTATCACTCCAATCCCCCGTCATCCCTCTCCTCCATCACTTTAAAGAGCAATTCAAGGGCTATTATTATTCTTCGTAATGGCGAATGATGACAGGAGCGCATTAGGTAAATTATGCAAGGATAGATGAAATGACATTATATCTCATTTAAGAAAAGGAAATGAAGAAAAAAAAACAAAAAACATACGTCCGACACAGAAACCGTGGTCTCAGTTTGGCTAATTTTCATAGGAATGAGAACCAATGGAAAAAAAAGGCATTGGGCAAGGAGGTTCAGCTCAGGAGATTATGCTGCAGTATTTTTAGTAAGTTTCGTACAAGCATAAATGCTCAATGATTCTTGTGTTTTTGAAAAGAAAGATATGTTTAAAGAAAATTAAGTCCTGTGTTGCTACACATTTTTCCTCTTTCTGTTTTTTTTCTTTCTTTCTTTCTTTCTTTTTTTTGTTTAATTGTTGCACCGACTCCTTGAAGCTTATTCTCTCATTAAGCAAACGTTTGTCTCCATATGCTCCTGTTATCCCCCAATTTTCAACCCGTTGTCGCCTAATTTATATCCAGGCTTCCATTAATACATCGATCAGAACATCTATTCACTAGCCATTCTTCTTTGTCGCAATCAATCCATTTTTCCGCTGTTCAACTCAACCAGCCCCCTCCGCGCGTCCGCTTCAACTGGTGATGTAAAGGGCTTTCCGAAAGAATTTGCTGTTTCTTTTATTTACTGCAGGTGGGTATGCGTACATGCATGTGTAAATGTGTGTCTGAAGATATGCACACATGTGTTTTTGTTCGTACGTTTCGACGTACATATGTATGTGCGTATTCATGTGTGTGCGACACTTCCACTGAAGGGGAATTTATTGCTCGTTTTTGTTTCGCCGTAAGTTAAGTCTCCATTTCTCGTCTTTTTGTGGAAGCAGATATACGACTTCCCTCCTGTGCCAGCGGAGACAGAAGAAGGGAAGGGGAGGGGGGAGGGGAGGTAAACCACAGAAGGTTACGTGCTGGGAAAGGTAAGCATCTGGGGTGAGAGAGGCGGAGAAGAAAAGAAACGGAAGAAAAAATGAGAGGGAGAGAGATAGAGAAGAAAGGGAGTGAGAGTCAGAAAGAGAGATAGAGATAGATAGATAGATAGATAAATAGATAGATAGATAGATAGATAGAGAGAGAGAGAGAGAGAGAGAGAGAGGGAGGGTGAATGAAACAGGAATGTTTTGTCTTTAGCATGGACATAAAAAATCCATACACTGTCTGTCATTATGTCTATCTTCCGTTCTGATTGACAGAATGTTTGCAAATTCCCACCTCAAAATCTGGAAATAAACAAGACACCCTGCCTTGAACTCTTGACTTACGTAATAACGTTATTCATTCATGACATTGCCTCTCTGATTCCAGAAGTCGGAAAGGAAGACTGAACAGTCAGTCAATTTGCTAAGCATTGGAAGCTCAAATCTGGAACTTCGCGAAATATTGAAAAACACGGAGTAGAAAATCCATGAAAGAAATGATCGAGAGATGATTATGTTTACAATAATGAGGATAATAATCTTGAGGAGAAATAATAATAATGGTGGTATAATCAGCATTAGTAGTAATAGTAGTACTATTAACATTGTTATTATTATCATTATCAATATTATCATTATCGTTATTATTATACTTTCATAGTCATTATCATTAGCAACATTTTTTAATATTATGATCATTTTCATTATTATTATCATTGCTTTTTTTCATTATCATTATCATTTTTATTATTATTATCCCTTTACTTCCTGACCCTTCTTCTTTACCTGAAAAATTTTGTTGCATGATAGGAATATATTGTATTAGGGTTATTTATAAGCCACATCAAATGTTTTTTTTTTTTATTTATTGATAATAAACTATTTCCATAATAGGGACAAAATTGTCACTTCAGGAGTACGAAAACATACTCTCTATATAAACATAAATGCAATTAAGGCACTTAACTTTATACTGTTTATATATTATTAGTTATAACAACAACAACAGCAACAACAACAACAACGACAATAATAATAATAATAATAATAATAATAATAATAATAATAATAATAATAATAATAATAATAATGATAATAATAATAATGATAATAATAATAATAGTAATAATAATAATAATAATAACAATTATCATTATTGTTATTTTTATTATTATTATTATTATTATTATTATTATTATTATTATTATTATATTATTATTTATATTATTTCAATTATTATTATTATTATTACTATTATTATCATGATCATTATTATTATCATTATTACTATCTTTATTATTATCGTTATCATTATATTTTTATAATCATCATTATCACTATTACAGCTGTTATTATCATCATTATTACAATTTTCAGTAATAATGATAATTATAATAATAATGATAATAATAATAATAGTAATAATAATAATAATAATAATAATAATAATAATAATAATAATAATAACAATAATAATTATAATAATAATAATGATCATGACAATAATAATAATAATGATGATGGTGGTGAAGATGATAATAATAATTAATTGTTATTCTTATCAATTGTATCATTCTTATGATTGTCATTATTGTTATTATTATTATTATTATTATTATTATTATTATTATTATTATCATCATTATTATTTTTTTTATTACTTTTTTATTATTATTAGCATTAGTAGTAGAAGTATCATCATCATTATTGTTATCATTGTCATTATTGTTATTTTTGCTGTTGCCAATATCATTACTGTTTAAATTTCTATCATTGCCATTATTATTTTTACTGTCATCATTATCATTATTACCATCATAATAACTCTTACTATTGTTATTATTATAACTATTATTATTATTATTATTATTATTATTATTATTAATATTGTGTTGTTTTTTGTTATAAACAGAACGGATATAACTCTTTTTATAAAAAAAAAAAAAAGAACACGAAGAAGACACTGCTGTGTAGTGCAGATTCATAAACATTCAGATCGGTAATATTTGTTTTCCTTATCATTCTAATTTCTGTTATCTTGGGGTTTTTTGGCATTTTATTGATCACTCCATAAAAAACGGAAAATCATTATAATAAGAAGAAAAATAATAACAAAGGAGTAATGATCATAACAATTTACTTTTGTGAGAAAGTAAATTTCATGCACATGAAAGAGCAACTGAACCATCAGAACAATTCTTTAGATTATCATATAGTAAGTTTCTCATTTGGCATCAAACAGTGCTACAGTAAAACTCATTCAGAAATCTGTAGTATCGTAATAAATGAGTATCCTTACGTGAAGAGGATTTAAGGGTTCCTTTAGTGTCTTTCACACTGTAATGCTCGACCATCAAGCTAAGCAGCCACCAACTCCAATTTTGTATGTATGCAATTTACATTCATATATTGTTTATCTGAAGTGATAATTCCTGTCCTTTCCCATATCAAGATTGCGTTTTTTTCTGTTCTTGTTCTCTTGCAAACATACACTGTTTATGGATCAGAAAAGGCACAGAGTGAATATTACAACATTAATAACACTAGTGAGTTAGGGAAAAGTGTAAAGGACGTGCCTGTAATAAGGAAAGAGCTCGAAGAGACCTCTCAGCAAAGTTTGTGTTGATCATTTAATTTTCTGTGTTCCTTGATGTGTTAACAACTGTTAAAATCATTACTGTAAATAGTGGAAGAAATGTAGAATACAAGAATGAACAGTTATGAGGGAGTGTATCAATATCGAATATATGCCTCAATATATCTGATAAATTTGGTTACCCATCATTATTGCGACACTTCGCCGTGGTGCTCTCTAGTAGTTTTTTGCTATTTATTTTTATGACTAGATATATATCTGACATTGCATATGCATGTGTATTTGTGATCGCAAAAGTGTGGCTGAATGTCTATATGCCCCTTCTCGGTGTGTGTGTGTGTGTGTGTGTGTGTTTGTGTGTTTGTGTGTGTCTATGTGCGTGTACATGCGTACTATCCGACTGACTGATAAGTGTAATTATAGTGAAGTGCTCTGATAAAGACATACGACGCAGCTGTAGGGTGGAAGTCATTCCCTCTCATCTACATAATGGCGTCGCATCCATCCAGTG
>NW_023659996.1:35000-57500 GCF_015228065.2 Penaeus monodon | reverse complement strand
CTGTACAGGACGAGTGACCACCCTCCTAATTGATATGAAACTGTCAATAAACAATAACCCTCACACTCCCCCGTCCCCCACCCCATCAGGTTGGTCACACATACAGGTCTGCTAATGACATAATTACCGTTCCGTTCCATCGCCGTGACAGGGATAAGAATACAAGTAACTGAAAAGGATTATAAAACTCGTTGTACAATATATACTTTTATTTTTCTAATTTCCATCACACATATTTTGCGTCAATCCGTATATGGTGTAAGCGTGTGGAAGGGAAGAAGTGTGCTTGCACAATTGTCTCTAATGTCAACCACCACCCTCACTCCCTCTCCCAAAGCATTATTCTGTTTTTGATAAAGAATATAGTCACTGGTTATATTCTGTGTTGCTAACTTTTCTCACTATTGGTGAATGATGAGATATATTGGATATATCATCTTCCACCGGTGGAGCTCTGGATGTGATAGGGCACTGTGTCAGGACCATCTATGTAGCGATAAAGTTAGGGAGCTGTCTGGAAGATAATATTTTCTTTCGTCCGAATCGTATCCTCCTTCTTAATGACAGTTGCACAAGTGGATGACGGAATTAACCCGTTTCTACCTGCGTGAATATCTCCAGGTGCAATGATGATATTTGTTAGTGTAGTGGGTTTCTCACTGAATATCTTCTTTTCTTCCTGGAGTTATTGTCACTCACTGTTCACTCACCAAACGAATAAACAGGGCTTAAACACCATTGGCGACAATATTTCCATGGGCAAACTATGATACTTGTTGGGCGGGCGGGAGGTAGCGGGTGGGAGGGTAGAGAAATGCGAAACCACTATTCATAGTTTTTTTTGAAATAATTCAGGCTTATACAAACAGTGTTAATTACTAACAAGGTTGAAAGTCGCGGCTTTATTCTATTTAGAGAGCATTAATAGGGTTTTTCAAACGCAATTGCACGAGACCCAAAGATGGGTTTCCCCCTCCTTATTTCCGCTTGAACAGTTAATATCTACCAACTAGGAACCACAACTGTCCCCAGTGCCGAACCGTTATGTTTTGCTAATTAAACTCAAGGGGCATGCGGTATATTTCTTAAAAGTTCCGCACTCAGCTCTCAAGTTTGTACAATCTACAATGCAAAAACTAGGAAATATGTTCAGCTTTCCCATATGTATAACTCTGTGCACGCCAATACAGTGCATTCTCTTCTGATATAAAAAGACCGCGTCGGTGATGAGTGCGGCGCGTGTGGGAATATAGAGTCCCTCGTCTAGGCTGCGGTCAACATTACAGGGAGAAATATTCTCTGACGACGAAGAAGACGCTGAAACGTAGGCAGTTTTACATGCTGAATGATTATAATGTAACCGCCAAGTAGAAGTTTGTTAAAAAGGTTGAGAATCGGTCATGAAGACAGCGAAAAGTGCACCACATTGAGAGGAGTGCCATTGGCGTCGCACATTAGTGGGAGAAAAATGTGCAGCATTCTCAGGACGTTTATGTACTTGTCTCGCTGGAAAATGTATCGGAGGATTGTTGGGATTGTGACATAGGACTTATAGTTTCCTAGGGGAGGCTAATATTTTAAACAAAAATATAAGGATGCATAATATTTATGCAAAGCTTTATACTTTTGAGCACATTACTCATGATTGATTTTATAAATATTTATGGTGTTTTTTGCCGTAGGGGGCAGATAATCTTAATAATCAATCAATATCGATCAATGATTTTTTTCTAAGCAAAATATGTAATAGTTGTGGTATATTTGTTTATTTTTCTTTATACCAAGGTTTAGATGGTACTTTTATGCAAAAAAAAAACATATTGATACCATTGGTAAGGGTTATTGTCATTTAAGAATAAGAATTACACTTTTTTACATAAGGAAATTTGATAAAATACTAGCATGTAATGGCTCGGATGCGGGTGTTAGTATTAAAGCCTCATCAGATTCTGAATGCTCCTTCCGACAGAGGTGACATGCCCGGAGACAGCAAAATCGTGCTGCCATGCTATCGTGTATTTCTGTTGCGAATGGGGAAAAATAACTAATTGCGAGGGAAAGCGAGAAGCAAACGAATGAAGGATGGAATTATCAAATTCTGACCAAATATCGCGGGCAAATGTTTGTACTATGTTGATTGTGTATTGCAGTCATACGAGTAATCATCTATTTTATACCTACTAATGAAAGACAATTACGTGTTTTCTTTTATCAAATTTTATGTTTTCTTTGCAAAGGGAACTCCAAGCTTGATATGGCTATACGCATTACCAATTCTAAGTCAAAACCAATGTCAATAAATAGAGTGTTGTTTTGAAGTTATTTTATAGCCTCCAATCTATGATTATAATCAACATTTTTACATCCTCGCGGTAAATACAGCATCGCGCTTAGTCGAGGCGAGAGGGGAGGAGAGCAGATTTAGTAGAAGGGTGAGGCCCGCCAGAGAAGCATGTTTGATAGGGAGAAAAACAGACCGTGAGCTAGAGGAACAACGTGGGTGTGGGAAGAACGATGTGCTACGAAAAATCAACAACCGAGGCGAGCATTTCTAAAAAACTTTCTAGCTATCTAGAACATGAGGGGTTTACCTTGGTCAATAATTAAAGGGGGAGGTAGCGATTTCCATGGTAGATATTCATTAAGTATGCCGTTCTGCACGAAAGGGAGGACGAGAAAAGTACTTCCATGGTGCGCTCTATTGTTCGCCCTCTTCCTCAATTCGCACGTCCATTAATGGTTTTAGTATGTCGATGACAGTCATTATCTCGTGACAAGCAGGGGTATCCCGGATCCCTGTCTGTGGTCGTCATTATCTGGAATTGCCTGGGCATTGTCAGAGTTTAGGAAGGCATCCTTTAGATAACTATGACTTTTGTTTAAAGATGATACGCAATGCCGTTAACATTTTAACCCTTACCATATTATTTCCCAAGTCTGATAACATATACTTCAATTAACCCCTGTATTTTGAAAAAAAAGGGCATTTTGCTTTCTCTAAGGTATGAAAAGAAGCTTTTCTCCCTTATTATGAGGTAATGCGAATATTTTTTTCTCCTAACGAATGCGTTTTTATTGGTCATTTAGAAAATATTGCCTTCGGATGCGGCTTTTCCCCTTTAGGACGTGATTTTAACCATTCTCTAAACTTACCTCCTCGACTGTATGTTGCTTTCGTCATATTACAATTTATTGCCATGTAAAACAAGCATATCTAATGTAGACACACAACAAGAAAGCACCTTTATTTTTTACATTTTGAAAAGAATATTTTGATTAAGAAAATTAATATCTAGTTGTTGATAACTCGGTTAGAAAAGAAAAAAAAAAAACGCTCAGTGGAAAATCCGCATGCTGTCAGGCTAAGATCCATCGCATCGAGGGTGCACTAAATATTTTTTTTTTTTTATACAGGGTAAACATATCCTTGGTCAAAAAAAATCCCTACTTTAGGCGATTTGACTTTGTATTGTCCAGACAAGTACAATTATAAAAGCTTTATAACATGGGCGTTATATTGATTTTACCTCTTTTTTCATATCTTATAAAAGTTCTTGTTTTGATAAAGACATAGTTGCTAAAAGGGAAAAAATAACAAGTGCAAGCCTGTTTGTTTACAGGTGTTTTGATTGTGAAGATATTCCGTTCTTTGTAGGAGACAAAAAAACATATTTGCTAGATAAATGAAACTACAATAATCAAAATCGCCGTAGAGTCCGACTTTAAAGATAGACAACGTATTAGCCCCGTCTCTTATAGTATGTTTGTAGACTGGTGAGAAAGGACCATGGCATGGAAATCGAGAAGTAAAGTTTAGTGGATTATTTCCCGTCGCAAGGTTATTGTGTCTTTTTACACTATTTTTCCCGTTCTTGTAGGAGACAAAACAGCATATTTGCTAGATGAATGAAAACGTATAGTAAACCAACATTAGTGGTTACCGTGCATAGTTCCTTTTCTTCGTACTTACTTGTAGGGAGGTACTATAGACAATTTGTGGAGGGGGAGGAAATACTGAAAAAGTAGTCCACCTTCTGTTCTAATTCATCTTTTTCTTATATCAATCATTAAAACAGGAGGATCCCTAATCGATGTTACCCTGGTCTTTTGTATAGCAGAAGAGAATGACACTGTATTGGCGTGCACAGAGTGATACATATTGGAAAGCTGAAACATATTTCCTCAATTTGCATTGGAGATTGTACAAAATTGAGAGCTGAGGCGGGAACATTTTAGGAAATATACCGCATTGCCACCCTTGAGGTTAATTAGCAAAACATACACGGGTTCAGCACGTGGGGAACAGGTGGTAGGTCCTAGTTGGTAGATAAATTAAACTGTTCAAAGGGAAATAGGTAGGGACGAGGAAACCTCTTTGGTCTCGCGCAGATGCGTTGAAAACCTATTAATGCTCCTAAATAAATAAAACCGGCGATCCTTTTCAACCTTTTAGGTAATTAAACTGTTTGTATAAGCCTGAATTTTTCAAAACGTATATGGAAATTAGGGGGGGGGTTTGGGTTCTCGATTTACATTTACACAGAAAATTTAAGCCTGTATTTGTGTTATTGCCTCTTGGACGTGTGTTTGTGGTAAGCTTGAGAGTCATAATAAAGTACAAGGAATTTCTGATCCTTTTCAATAAAGTAGACCCTTTTATTATGGAAGATGTCTCTGGGATGTAAGAACGGCCAGTGAACATGTAAGAGATGGGCCCTACCGCTCCCACCCGCAGACCTCCCGCCCGCCCACAGTACCAATAGTTGCCAGCATGGAAATATTGTCGCCAATGTTATTTAAAGCCCTGTTTTAGCGTTTGCGTGAGTGAACAGTGAGTGACAATACGCAGGAGAAAAGAAGATATCAGTGGAGAAACCCCCTTAAAACTACAAATAATAAATCATCGCCACCGGAGTATCAACGCCAATGAAAGGCGGGGTTAAGTTCCGTAATCCACTGGTGACAGATGTCATTTAAGAGGCGGATTACGATCGAGACAAAAGAATTATCTTCCAGACAGCTCTAACTATCGCTACATAGAGGCCTGAACATGCCTATCAAACATCCAAGAGCTGCAACCGGAGAAGATGATCTATCCAATATATTCGAACATTCACCAATAGGTGAGAAAAAGTTAGCAAACACAGAATAGAACCAGTGATATATTCTCTTAGGCAAAAAACAGAATATGCTTTTGGAGAGGAGAGGAGGGGTGGTGGTGACATTAGAGACAATTGTGCAAGCACGACTTCTTTCTCCTTCCACATCGCTTTACACAATATACGGGATTGACGCAAAATATGTGTGATGGAAAAGAAATAAAAGTATATATGTCAACGAGTTTGATAATCCTTTTCAGTTACTTGTATTCTTATCCCTGTCACGGCGAGGGAAGGAACGTATGATTGGTCATTAGCAGACCGTTGTGTGACCAACCTGATGGGGTGGGGGGACGGGGAGGGCGTTAGGTTATGATTATGACAGTTTCATCATTAGAGGGGTGGTCAACTCGTCTGTAACAGGGTCAATCTGCGATACGGGTACCAAGCAAACCGATGAATATTGCCAGGGGGCAGGTTTGGATGGAGGGGAAAGGAGGGGTGCATGAGGGAGCGACGCCTGCATTGGGTTGGAATTATTGCATCAGTCATTTAGGAGGGGTGTGATCATCGCACCTTCGCAGGGCTGGATTATTCTCCTTAAGTAGGACTTGTTGATTGTTTGTTGCTTCTTTTCTACTATTAGTGCGTTGGGTATGGAGAATGTGGGGCAAGGGGCGGTAGGAGGAAGGAGGGTTGGTTTGGAGAGGAGGAGGGGAGGGTAGAGGAACCCTTTAGGTGTGGGTATTAGACATCACACGAGTTTTATTTCCACATCGCCTACACCATAGCGGATGATGCAAAAAGGGTTGAGGAGAAAGTCTATCGCAGACGATAGATGTATCATTTTGGTATCACCTTCAGCAATATTTTGGGTGTGTGTGTGTGTGTGTGTGTGTGGTGTGTGTGTGTGTGTCTGTGTGTGTGGGTGTATGTGTGTGGGTGTCTTGTGTGTGTGATGGAATAGAAAAATAAAAGTATATATTGTACAACGGAGTTTTATATCCTTTTCAGTTAATTGTATTTCTTATCCCGGTCACGAACGAGGACAGAACGGTAAATTATTGGTCATTAGCAGAGCTGTTGTGTGACCGACCTGATGGGGGGTGGGGGACGGGGAGGTTGTTAGGGTATTGATTATGACAGTTCATTCATTAGAGGGGTGGTCACTGTCTGTAACAGGGTCAATTCTCGATAGGGTACAATTCAAAACACGAGAATATGCGGGGGGGGCGGGTGTGGAGAGGAGGAGGGGTGGTGAGGGAGGGGTCACAGTGAACATGGCATCGGGTGTGGATTATGATTGCATCATCATAGGAGGGGGGATTCACTCGGACTCCAGTGCAGGACTGTATTATCTCATTAAGTAAGACTTGTGATTTGTTTGTTTGCTTCTTTTCTTATATTATTGCTTTGGGTATGGAGGAATGTGGGGCAGGGGCGGTAGGAATGGAAGGAGGGTTGTTTGGAGAGGAGGAAGGGTAATTCTCGATCCAGGTACAAGTTCAAACATGATGAATCATTTAGGAGGGCTGTCACCGTCTGTAACAGGGTCAATTCTCGATCCAGGTGGGAGGGGAGGAGGGTCATCTGTGACACCCTGGCATCGGGTTGGATTATGATTGACTTCATTCATTAGGAGGGGTGATCACTCGTGTGTGTAACTGGTAATTATCGATACAGGTACAAGTTTAAACATGATGAATATTACGTGCGGGGTTTAGGAGGTATGGAAAGAGGGTGGTGGTGGTGGGGTTGGGGTAAGAGGGTGGGGGGGAGGGATCATCTGTGGTACCTGGGCATATGGTTTAAGAGAGAAGGGGAGGGGAGTCTCCAGGTGTGTGCTAATGATTTGGTTACATCATTGATAATGATTCGGTATCGGTCCATTGATTTGCGTTAATAACTTTCCGCGGGTCATTAACCTGTGTGATGCGTAAGGGGCAGCATTCTTCCAGTCGGGCACCCTGTATTGGAGAGGAGGGAAGGGGACAGATATCCATTAGAGTCGGTTAATGATTTCCAGTTCCGATCATTGATTATGATAATCACTTTAATTATGCTTACTTTCTGCTATGATGCGCCATGAACGACCGTAAGGTAGTCGGGTGTGTATGCTAAACATCATAAACTATGATTAATAATTCCGGTTACAGTCATTGATTACGTTAACACTGCGGTTTTACGGTCATTGGTGACGTAAATCGATTGCGGTTTCCGGTTTTCATTAACCTACTTCCTGTTTACACCCTCATGTACGTACATGAGTGGAGTCGTTCTGTCCCTTATGCAACTACTATATGTACAACACAAAATATAATAAAACCTATCTACAGCTACTTAATACCTCCTCCTTGAAATACCTCTAAATCGTGACTTTAATTTAAGATTCCGCATCGATTATTGAATCATATTCGTCAAGTGTCAGTTTCATACACCATTTTCTGTAGGTCGTACATCACACAAACCTCCCACATGTAAAACATACGTTTGCTCACGCTTTGGCACTTGCACATATATCGGAGGTAGCCGGAGGAGTTTCCGAGTGTGTTCGTTAGGTCAGTCCGTCACTCACGCGGCGCCGTAACATTGTACGCACCTGCTTCAAATCTCGCCCTGTAGATGAATCTCATGAAACCCCATTTTTTTCATTATTCATTATCTGATCACTTCATCTCATTAGAATGATTCATGACCTTCACATTTAAGTCTTGACCGAGGATTGTAAGTTTGCTCATATGCGACTCACTCGGGCGAGTCGGACGGCCTCCGTGCCAATCACGTCACACTCGTTAACCCTGTTAATTTGATATATTTGACCCACACTGCTATTTATATTATTTTTATGTCAGTTATTTGTCACTATTACATGTATTATTAATTACTATCATATTCTACAAGCTTACCAAAATTAGGAAAAAATCAGGCGGAATAAAAAAATGTATATAAATAAAATAATGGGAGAATAGAGAGAAAAAGATATAGATAAGGAATAATGCAATAGAGGAAAGAAATAGAGATAATAATGAGAGAGAGAGTATGAATAATAAGAGTAGATAATATAAGATATATATATAAAGATATATATGAGAAAAAAGAGATAATATAAGAAGATATAATATAGATAATTTTAGAAGATAGAGTAGAAAATAAATAAGGGAAAAGATATTAGAAAAGAACACACACAAACACACACACCCAAACACACACACACAACCCACACACCCACACACACACACACACACACACATAAATATTTTAAAATATATATATTGAAAAATAAAATATAATATATATATATAATGTAGGTGACATACCACAAATAACATACCATATCATAATAATATTATATATATATATATAATATATATATAATATATATATATATATAATAGATAAATAAAACATATAATATAAATATATATATAAATAGTAGTAATATAATACCCTATTATAGGTATATATATATATATAATTTATAATAAATATATAATATATATAAAAATAAATATAAATTAATATATGCACACACACACATAAAACACACACACTCACACACATACACACACACACACACACCCCACACACACAATAATAAATAGAGATAATATAATATATATATATATATAAATAATATAGTATAGGTATATATATAAATATATATAAAAAAATATATAATATACAAAGATAGATAGATATTATATATATAATAATATATATATTATAGAATAAAATATGCACACACACATACAAAACACACCCACACAACACACACACACACACAATATATATAGAATATATAAATATATATATATATATATATATATATATTATTATAATAATATATATAAATATACATATATAGATATATATAATATATATTTTATATAATATAATATATAAAATTTAAATATATATAAAATATATATAATATTACTATAATCATATATATATAATTATATACATAAACGATATATACTATATATGTGTGTGTGTGTGTGTTCGTGTGTGTCTTGTGTAGTGTTGTGGTGTGTGTGTGTGTGCTGTGTGTGTGTGGTGTGTGTGTGTGGTGTGTGTGTGCGTGTGTGCGTGTGAATGTGTGTTTCTTGGGTGTATGTATACCTACATCCTATCTATCTAATCTAATCTATGAATCGTATTCATGACTGACAAATGTATAGAATTAATGAAAGAGAATGAATATCTTCAGCAATACAAGAGATGTATTGGACCGGTTTGATAATATCTTTCTTACAAAATACGTGTTATCTGACGAAGATTATAATTCAAACCGGTCAAATACATACTCTTGTATTGGTGAACAGATATTTTTACTCATCTCATTAATACATTCAAAAAAAAAAAAACCAACTATCTATCTAATCTATCTATTCTATCTACCTATATATGTATGTATAATATGACACACACGCATCTCATACATTCAATACATATGATAGCAAGTATAATTCATACACCGAAACACACACACACATATCTATCTATCTACTATCTATCTATCTATCTATCTATCTATCTATCTATATATATATAATATATAATAATAGATATATATATGCCATCATATATATACTAATATATATATATATATATATATATATATATAATTCTAGAATTAATATTATCAATATAAAATATATATATAATATATTTATATATATGTATTATGGTATGTTATAATGCATGTATATATAGATATAGATATACATATACATATATATTAATATCTATAATAAATATATGTACATGTATATGTTACTATCTATCATATAACATGCATTACATACAATTATACTATTATATATAATTATAATATATATATTCATATACTATATATATATAATATATATATTATATAAATATATATATATTATATATAATATATATATATAATATATATATATATATATATATATAATATTTCAAACAGTCGTGGAATATCGTACGGGTTTAGCTACCGAACAGAAAAACTAATTGTGATTCTGAATATAATAAACCAGCTGTAGAATAGAAAATCCATTTCTTACATTGTGTGTATGTATTTTTTGAAATTGCTACATATTTGTTATTTTTTTAGATAGGAATGCTTGTAATACGGAAAGGGTGGGGATTTTTCACGATGACCTTTAAAATATTGAATCTCTAACGTGACCAAAATGATGCAAAAAAAAAAAGGAACAATAGAAAATGAAATAATTGATTTACAGTGTCAATAAAAGTAAACCTGTGGGTGGGTGCTACGCGCAGGTGCGTGAAAGCGACGGATGATTGCCTAGATAGTGTTAAGTGCTTGCATGCCTTCTCCGCTTGCAAGTTTCCACGCTGCCACCTCGTGGAAAAAGAGAGGTCACAGCTCTCCATCATCAAGACTTTGAGGCCTCCTCATGCCATCCATGGTAACTGGGCACTTGCGGTCCCAGGCTAAATCTGTGGGGGATCTTGGAGCAGCAGGAGGCCCCAGAGGTACGGAATCTATGGCCAACACCGGCTGGGACACAGCTCTGGCTCTGTACCGACAACTCTGCCCCCAAAAGCAGGTGGGTCCTCTGCAAAGTCTCCTCCCCACAGACAGACCCTCTGGCAACGTCTCAAATAAATGGAACATGCAGGGGAGGGGTGTAGTCCCTCCCACCCAGCAAGTAAGGCGGGCCTGTGGGTCCTGCTGGGAGGGTAAATGTCGGGTGCAAGACCTTGAACGAGAGTTCCCGTCCGCCTGCCGCCATGGCAGGCGCCAACCCACGATGGGTGGACCCACCAGCCTGCCGACCCCTTTTTTGGGCTCGTGTCGGCGGGGGCGGCCAAGAGGAGGGAGTGCACTCGGAGTGACCACCCCCGAAGGCTCTTAAAATTCTAGCTGCTTCCCGAGTAGGCAATATGGAACATCCGGTCTTGCGGCAAAGGATTGAGCAATTACATCCATGCTATTCGTGGGAAAACTGAAGCGACTGGGAGTTGAAGGTGGCTGACCCTCTTTAGAGGTGAGAAAGACCTGGAAGCAAGCACGATTAGTTTGGGTGTTTACACCTACCACATGGCGGGCCCGCAGCAAGATCACTCCAGGGTGTAGCAATAAGCCCATCTCCAGTCGACTTCAGCCTCTCCGGCCCTATTGACGCACTAGAGGCAATATTTGGCACCTGAGACTGAAGAGCATGCTTCTGCTCATTCTCTTATTGCTGTATAACGCACTCCCTACCCGATGTGTAAGTGTAACATACTAATATACATATACTATATTATATATAATAATATAATTAATAATATATATATATATATATATATAATAAATATTATATATATATATACACATAATATATAATATATATATATAGTATATATATATAATATATATTATATATAATATAATATATATATATATATATATATATAGTATCATCATATATACATATATATATATAATATTATATATAGGCCTATATAGTATATTAGTAATCCATCAATAATATATAATAGATACTTAGGTATAAATTAAACTATATATATTTATATATAACTCAGAGATTGACCATAGACTTGTCCTCGATACATGTGCTTGCCAGAATGTCCGACTGGATGTTGCCCTTGCTGACTTCATTGATACGTTTGACACTGTTGATTTGGTGACTCAGTGACTGAATCTAGTAGACCGCTGAGCACGATAACATAATCAGCATTTATTATGATGCTGACTCGACTGACTTAGAACAATTTGACAATTATTTAATTGTTATCATATATATATAATAGTAATATATATAATATAGTATATATTTTATATATATATATATATATATTATATATATAGTTAAGCCTTGTTAATTTATTTGTATCTAAACAGATGTGTTTTAATTTCCAGATAGCCATGGACATTCACTATTAATGGAAGACCCAAAGACAGTAAGTGGATTATTAGGAATAAGTTTGTTGCTAGATATTAATTTTTTATATATTTTTACCTATCCGTTGTTAATTTTTCTTATTTTACATCTCACTTCTGCACTTTAGAACATAATATTCTTATTATATAATATATATAATTATATTTATATTATACTAATCATAACTTTGAAATGATTAACAAAGATACCATATATAATTTTATACATGAATATAAGAATATAATTTTAAATAATATATAAGAATAAGCGAAATACTATATAAAAGATATTCTAATATATATTATATAAAATAATATATATAATAATATATAATATATATAAAAATATAATATATATATATTTGTATATAAATATTGAAAAATTAAGAGTGTCCATTATACATATATTATACTAGATACAGTTATATAGGTGGTCCGATAATATAGATAATATATGGTCGCTTATAATATAATAAGATAATAGTACTAAATTGTAATAAATAGGTTCTAAGGAATATATTAATATATATATATAATATATATATTATATAATATATATATTTATTAATAATAATATAATATATAATTAAGAAATGGTTGGAATATATATAAGGTACATAATTATAGTTATTTATTAAGTATTTAATGTATATAATATTGTAATAACGTGATTATTGATGTTATATATTATATATATTAATATTAGTAATTAAAATTATAATACTAAAATTAAAATTATATCACATATAATATATAATATATTTAGTAATAATAATCTCCTATATTATGAAAATAGAGTATAATAAAGTATAAAATTAAATAATATGATATATAATCATATATAAGGGTAGTATACAATGTGGATATATAAATAAAATTTATAAATAAATACATACTAATATAAGATATAAAATAAATAAATTATAATACGTACATACGCACACCAACTTATAATATGTAATAGTAATATAATATTATGATTAATATCTATATAATTAATACTATATATATAATAATATATTAAATATATCACAAAATGCACTATATAAAATTATCAACACTATAATATATATTACTAATAAGTATAGTATAAAAATATGCGAAGGTAGGGGGAGAAGAACAGATACAAATTAATAATTAATCTAGAGGTAGAAAAGCTCCACTCATTGCTGAGCCCTCACACCAGTTACCTCCATATGATATCAACATCATTAGATTACAGGTCCTATTGAGTTTATGAGGATTAATACAAAAACCAACAAACATTATTCACATTATGACAATTAAGAATCTAAGTAAATGATGTACAAACTACGCAAGAAAGATAAAAAACCTACCTACTAGCTAACTCTAATAAATACCTATCACCCTGCAAATCAATCACTCGGGTAGGCCAGCGAGGTATACAGCAATCATAATAAAAACAATGCAATGCGCAATAGAGTGTTATGTCAAATTTCAAGATAGATCCTGATTCATCGTCTGCCGGCACTAAACGTGAATACGAGAAATAAAATAATATGATATCAGGCACTGTCAAACAGCAGTCGAGCCCTATTCATTACCACACTACACCAATGACTTACAACTTAGTGAGGTGCGTGAAGTGACTGGAGATGGCCTATACATGGCGTTCACACACACCATGCAACAGAAGACAAGCGCATGATCCAACAGCACGCATGAGCTTGGGCCCGAACCAGTTGATCAGAGTAGAACACAAACAACCTCATAGACTTTACATCGAGTGCTGTCAACCAGGCGTTCTGTCACTGCTCAAGACCTCTAAAAGAGGCGGTAACAGACTCCAACCGTCAAAGCCCACAGTCGCTTATGCAAAATTCCCAATACAGACATGAGCAAGAAGGGTATATTCATACTTGGCTCAACTGGTCAGCAAATGGATCCGAGTTCACAGTAGGATATGTTTGCCAATCTTGGTCGCCATCATCTCCGGACAAAGCAAGTGGTCCGTGGACGATGCCTAAACGTTGGGTGGTGCACTCCGATGTCACCCACCATTCCCTTCTCCGCACCCCCCAGCATCGACAGGCCCCAAATCAAATACGAAGAGGTTCCGTCGGCCCAGAATGGACTTGATGGTGATCCCACTTTGCTCATTTGGCGGAGCTGCTTGGCTCGGCGCCTGCAGATTCGGGCACGGCTCCTGTGACAATTAACACTGCGTTCACACTCGTCTAACCAATCTACAGTCATTACCCCTGAGACTAAGGAATACAATCATGACGCGCACTGACAACTCTCAGGTGAGCAGGCAGTTGAGTATTCAGACGCGACTTGTGGCTAACGTCTTATCTTAGGCTGGGTGGACGAGGAAAAGGGCTACTATGCCCTCTCCGCCTCCTGCGCACTATCGCCTACACATTTTGATCTTGTAGGTTGGCGGACCCACTTTTTCATGAGGAACCTTTACTGATTGGTGGAGGTACTGTTCATAAGTCGTTCTTGCCAGGCACCTTAGCTTTGTGAGTGACACTGGTCAGTGAGTAAGAGTCAATTATTTAATTCATTTGTATGTCAATTGAGTGTGTCCTACAAGCCGTGTTTTGTTTTTCCACTCAGCCAGATATAAATCCAGCGTAATATCCTAGGGTGTCAAAATGAGATTCTACTAGTCTTATCCAAATATTTTAGCCAGACTATGATATTGAGGCCTGGTTAGCCCGATATGGCAAGGAAACATCCATGTTTTCACCCACATCGTGATGAGTCCATCAAATATCGGCATCTAAAACAAGAAATTTAACACACATATAAGTAATGCATATTTCGAGGAAGAGAGTATCTTAGTTAGCTAGACACACACAATATGTAATGTACGAGCGCTAGCGAGAGTGACTATTATAGCCAGAGGAGGTTGAGAATAAACTGCTCCAGCAGTATATGAAGGCACGAACATAATTTATACACTTAATTCGGCGTAGGCACTACAATCAGCTCAAGATCGCAAATATCATAGATGTCTAACATACGCCCAAATCATGCCGGGTGAATAGATGCAGACGCAACTCACTCGCCGAGCAGGGTGTTAGAGCGTGTGCCCGCATCTGATCAGAGATGGTGAGAAAACCTGTGTAAATAGACAGCATCTGACATATGTGTTGTGATGGTCTCATACACCTACTACTGGCTTCCTGGTCCTGTCTTTACAATGATTCTATTGGGAGCTCATCTCATTTGCACGACGGTGTAGGTCAAGAATATGCCAAATACTTCCAGTTTGACAATACAGGGCCTTGGTAGCATCGTGAATTAAGCAAGTTGAACATCGGCTCTGAAACTAATTTGTTTCTGCTATAGTCAACATCGAGTGACATGAACGCACTTTTTAATCTTTAGGCTATCATGTCTCTTATTGGCAATGATAAATATACCGACTAACTAATATTGGTTATTAACGGCTAAAAAATTTTGATGTAAGAAAAGGGACAGATTTGAACCTTAAACACTACAGATGCTAAAACTCAAAGCGCATCTTTTGTTTCATAACGTATAATTGACACCCAGTACGAGGATTTAGTTATTAGTAGTATCTCAGGAAGCCACAATTTTCTAGTGTGTGATCTTCAATTTCCGTTAGTTTCAACGTACCTGGAACTGCTGGACTAGAGCAGAGAAATACGTATCGATTCTACTAGGTCAGCCCCGCTCTATTGAAGACGCTATCGGGATGCTGAATCTCCATACAGCTGAGAAATTAAGTCTCTCTTCTCCGGGACTTTTTGCTAAGGTATTCCACAGTAAAATTAAGGATCTTCTGATGCTTACCTTGATTACTTTGTTATACGACCAACCCGAAGACGCCTGGACTTGGTACAGACAGATACGAGGTAGCAGTAGCTCAAAGGTAAGATTATGACCATAAACATACTCATCAGTTATTTAGTTATACACGTATCTATTAATATGTAGACGGTCCTCCAAGAATCTAGCCAGAGAAATTTACCAGAGAATATGAGACTGAGTTTATTAGTGATGCACCGATCAATAAAGGACTTAGCAATTTTGAAGCTGAATAACCCTGCACGGGTTCAATACTTTTAAAATACTTCCAACGTTCTCATCTCCCAATATAGGCCACCTCCATTATAAGGTGATTTATCCTGTAAATGAAACTAAGGGAGGAGGGTGAGTGTGCCATGTTGGATTTTCTACACAAAGTTGGCAGGTTTACTCTGACTGATTAATGAATTATCCAACAGTAACCATATAACATCACTATGACAAGACTCCAGTTATGCTCTGAGTGTAGTGAAGTCTTACAACTGCACGTTGGCACATTACTAATACGAAGCAGCTACAGGAGTTCAATAATTGGAATTAGTTATTGCGCGAGGGCAGGTAGAAATTATTTATTCATCCTGTAGACATTTAGAAAGGAATATCATAACCATCTGAAATCGTCGTGGTCGCTAAGGCCTCTGGCTAATCGGGCATAAGTTCCATTTTTGCGTACAAATTTCACTGGTCGTAGTGGCTTAATACACTGCTTGAATAAGGGATTACAAAAGGAACATGTCATTCAAAAGAAAATTTATTATACTTTAGCTGTAAGTATATAAGAGATAGTAAAGTGGCACTATTATTCTTGCTTAAAATAATGATCTCTTTCTGGTCCATGCCTACATTAGACGTATGTATCACTGAGAATAAAATCTGAAGACTAATGTATCATCCTACAATATTCATTAGGAACTATACTTAGTCTAGATTATGATCAATATTCAAGATTGTAAAGGTAATCAAATCTTCAGATTTATGTTTGGAGTAGTTAACATTGAAAAGTAGTTTTTAAGGTGCTATGAGTTAATTTATTGAGTACAGATACTTAATAATTCCAGGTTATGGTATCACTCCACAATAACAGGTTAGCTAGCGATTTAGTAATATAGTCAAATGATAACCTCAGTAGCCTTAGTCGCACGGTAGGCCCACATCTCATACAGCGAGTAGCAAACCTCCCTACCACCTATGATTTTACAAACAATTGTGTTTAAGGCTGTGCGATCTTCCTACATAGCTAGAAGAGTGGGAAATGCTGCCAAAATAGGCATTAATTGTTAGATATATTATTATCCTATAGCTGAACTGCTAATAGGTACTTCAAGGGGTGAACCTATAATGACTTGGGCCTAGCAATACATGTCCTGTATTTTGAATTTATGGTATATAATATTGTCAGTCATAGGTAATACCATTAAACCAAGAGGCTGACTAGTGAGGGCGTGGTCCTCCTCTCTAAGAAGGGAAAAGGGGATCGATATTGTTATATAGGTTTAGCATACTACGTTGGCAAATTACAAACTTCTGATTCAGCATATTTAACTATGACATAGTTCATCTGCCCACATTCACTGAAATACGGAATTAGATAGATCCATCAACCCCTTATCTGAAAGCATTCAGAGACTCGAGCGGTTCAGGATTTCTCATGGCAAATGTCTCACGATTAGTACACATGTATACTCGTAGTGGCTCGGGTTTATTAAATTGTGCGTAATACATCGTGAGTGAATTTGGTTGTGGGTTTGCTTTCGCAGAGATCCGTACATCTAACTCAAGAAGGCGTTTATAATTATTGAAGCTCTGTGTGTACTATATCGGGTAAATCGCTTATGAGGAGATCCTGTAAGGCGCTCAGGGGAATTGCTGACACAGATATATTGGTCCTGGAATAGTTCAGATCCGCGTATAATATGGTATGTATTAGAGAACAATTGCACTGTTGTATGAAGTTGTGGGTGTGATATGGAAATGTCTAGATATCTATCCTTTATGTCATACTGATGATAAATTCATGGGATGCTAGGAGAAAATGGCGTGTTGTGTTGGCACCACCAACATCATTTTACAACACTTGTAGAGACTATTGAAATATGATGGGTACAGAAATACTGAATACTATAGCTACAGAAGTATCCGAGTTAGGATGAGTCAAAACAACTTGATAGTAAATAAATGAGAATATTAAGGGGTACATAACTCATTCTACTGAGTACAGTTTAGCACGCAGATTGTGTCAATTTCCTAGAAATTCCGTAGTGCTCTTGTAGAGAGTATTGATGGCCGTGCCTCTGTCTAGAATGCATATTATTAAGCAGATATATTGAAGTGAATGCCCTCAACTGAGAGGACAACACTATAGATCGAGTAATCTCGCGAGCCGACAACGATCTTACATGTACTTCATCGTGATATTTGTGAGATGAGGGGACCTTAGTTCATGGGTTACCACATATTCATGTCACTGCATTTTACCATGGCCATTATTGCGTCGGCAGATGTGATTGAATATTGGAAGATTATCATATGAAATAGAAATAAGATAAGATAAGAAATTGTAAAAAAGAGTAAATTTAACAATACTACAATACAAAAGAAAAAACACACAACACAGCAAGCAACACACCGGTTCCATCTAACAATACACACTTACGAGCTAGCACGAGCTATTATGCTACCCAATCACACTACATTCGTGGATGATCCAAGAACCAGGTAAAGTCAGTAAGTATAGGATTAGTCTGGCAACAGAAACATGAACTGAGTAATAATCTAAGAGCATGTTTCGAGAGATGTCGTCACCTATGCCAGTAAGTACCAAGCATGCGTTGTCTTCAACGGCCATTGTATACTGCACAGTCATTCATATTCGCTATTCAATGGCAACAGACCGAACTGCGCACACTCGATCTAATCTTCAGTGTATTTGGAGTCTCTGCCTTGAACTGCTTTTGTAACAAGTCCTTCAATCGGAATCATGGGGTCAGTTGGCAGGACCACGTGTCCCAACCAAGCGGTATAACACCAGTGAGACGCAAACTAGAGGCATCGGGTATGTTACATTGCTACATAATTAAGGAGATCGTTTACTCAATATGCGCTAAATACATTCTAGGGAAATCCTCACTAGACTATTCGCTTCACCATGGATCAGAACATGCCCCTATTCAAGGTTATTAATTCTAATTATAATTATATATTTAGATTTAATTGTCTCTCGCGTAAGACAACCTATGTAGGTAGGATAAGGAGACTAAGTTAGGGAGTATATGTATGGACTGTTGCGAAGGAATTGGAGTGGGCCGTGTACTGCCACTGGAGTATCGTACTGTCGAGGGACTCTCTCGTTGGCTTGGAAGTCGAGCAGTAGGAGTGGATTCGACCTCATGGCAAAACCCTCATGTACGCGCGTTAACCCTTGATGATTATAGATAGATGATATAAGAATAATTATATATTAATAATATATTCTAAAATCATCACACACACAACACACAATATATAATATTATATAATATATAATATTGTATAATTTATATAATTAATAATAATATTTAATAATAAATATAATATATTAAATATTAATTAATATATATTATAAATTATATAATTAATATAATTTTTATCATTTGTTATTGTGATTCGATGATGTTGCGTTAAGCCCCTTTGAATGAACTGATGATAATGATATTAATATATATATATATAATAGTTACTTAATATTAATAATTATAATTATATATATTTTAATTTATTATATATATATATATATAATAATATAAATTAAATATATAATATATATTTTAAAACTATTTTAAATAAATTAATATATATATAAATATATTTAAGATTAAGATTTAGATTATATGAATCTTTAAGATGCATATTATTATAATTAATATATAATATATAATTTAATATATAATTATAATAGTTTAGTATATGGTGTATTAATATTAGTAATCTGATGTTGTGTATATGGTTAGGTTATTGTTATAGTATAATGCTATAGTGTTACCATTCTTAATATGTATATTAAATAATTATTATTATAATAATCTATATTATTATAATAATTTAATTAATAATAAATTTAATTAATATTATATATAATTAAATTAATTATATGTTTATATATAATATTAATAATTAATATATATTAATAAATTTATACTAATATAATGTTAAATATATATAATAATTAAACATTAAAATAATATATATATATGTTGTAGTGATGTGTTGTTATCGTAGCTAGTTAGTAGTTGTTAATACGTAAAAATATTAATTATATATATTAAATATATTATTATAATAATTTCAAAATTTATATATTTAATATCTACATGATATATTTAGTGATTTGGTTATATTGATGTGGTGTTGGTCGAAGATAGCTTTTATATATAGTAGTATCAATATGTATTAAGTAGGCAATTATGGGTGTAATATATTAGTTGTTATGATGACTATATAATTCTATAATCTTATAAAAATTATATATATTATAATATTTTATATATAATTAATATTATACCTATAATATTATATCTAAATTCTGCTGAAAGTGTGTGGGGACAGACATATAATAATATTAATCTATGAGTTACTCATAAGCTCGCGTCACTGGCCTGGACTCCTCACACCAGCTATATGCCTTCTATTATTGGATCACCTCTTTAGATTCAATCATAATTGGTTATGATAGTATGATATCAAACAGAATAAATGAACATTTACATAACTTAACTAATTAAAACATATTATTAATATAAATTTACTACAATATCCTATATTATTAAAATCAATACTGTAACATTCTAGTTAATCGATTACTACCATTTTCTAGGTCGTACATTACATCTATATATCAATAACATCACAATCAAATCTGGCAATAAACACTATATTGTTATTCAGCTCACGCTTTTGGTACTATACATTATAGCGCTACAGATTAGCATTTAAATGGGATTAGCACGTCAGACTAGTAGCTTTCACTCGAGTATGGTATTCGTTGTTCTTTCGTCAACTTCACGTCGGGGCGCCGTGCTTCAGAATACAACTATCACTAACGATGAGTCTACCATACTTGCCCTCTATTACAATCTCCTGTCCCGAGGATTATAAGTTGCTTATATGCGGAATTCCCATTGGGCGATGATCGGTAACTAGGCCTCACTGTGCAAATTAACACGTATCATCAATCTCGTTAACTCATATATCTCTATGAACAGTCAGGCGTAATGGAAACCCTCAAATGTGAGTTTGGAGCTATGTTCAGTGTTGCATAATATTCTGAGGCGGGTAGATATGTGGGTGCCTTTGTTTCACTCGCTTAACTGTCTTTCAACCTTGGTATGTCTTGGTAGGTTGGGCGCCACTGGTTTACATACATATGTATTTGGTTGTATAATTGTTCCGCAGTTATGACTTTTCATTGAACACTATTCAAATATCGATTTTTGTTTTTATTGTGTCATTTTTTCCTGCATTGTTTGTGTTTCATCACAAATATACGTCACGGATTAAGAGATTCAATATTTTTTATATATGCGTTTAATCGTAACTGCTGAAAAATTCTCCTATAACCCATTTCCATCCAGCATCCAATACTAATAAAAATAATTAAACAAATAATATGTAGCAATATATTATCAAAAAAAATAGATATACACACAAATGTAAAAGAATTGGATTTCTGTATACTATTATACGTAAGGTTTTATAATATAATTCATGTATTACACTATTAATTTTTTATAGTTTGCCGTAGCTACGCTAATGTAATTTAACGCATATTCCAACGTAATTGTTGAATATGCTGATAATACACCTGATTACGTATTCCAGACTTTCCATTGTGTATCTATATATGGATGGCTATTAATCTTATTCCATACTTTATATATATATAATATAAATAATATAATAATAGATATAATATATATTATAATATAAGTATAAATATATAATTAATATATATAGATATTATGTTATCATTATTAATTATAATATTATAATATATTATTAATAAATTAATATATATATATATATATATATATAAAATAATAATACATACATATATATATTATTTAGGTATAGAATAATCTAATCTCATTAACTATGGTACATTTAGTATGTTTCCTATTAATTATGGTGGTTGTACTAAGCCACATTATAGGTATATATGAACATTATTATAAAAATCTATATTAAGATATAATATATATCTTAGTATAATAAAATGTACGTACATTAATCTAAATTTTATATATAAGGTAATCTTATATAAATAATAATATTAATATATAAATATAAAATATTAATGTATAGAGTGGTGAGTAGTTCAAATATTATATAATTCATATAAATTATATATTCAGGCCACGAGTTATATGACTGATTAATCTGTTATACGCACGGGGAAGGTATGCCGACTTCGGTCCACATATGAAGTGTGAGAGCCAAAATATAATAATAACGCAATTATAAAATTTAACTATATATATCATGAGTTTCACTCTAAGATATTATAGAATTATATTATTAAAGTATAGGTATAACACGAATAAAATAATTTATAAGAGAAATTAATGTAGACTATAATAGAAATAGAAATAGTAACTATAAATGAGGTATTTTTTAATTATGATTTGTTATAACTAATTTTCATTGTATATCATAACACTAGATATG
>NW_023659996.1:25000-30000 GCF_015228065.2 Penaeus monodon | reverse complement strand
ATTATTATATATATATATATATATATATATATATATATATATATATGCGAAGGTGGGGGAGACAGACAATTAAATTAATCTTGGTGAAAGCTCCCTCACTGGCCTGAGCCCTCCACCAGTTACCTCCTTATGGATCAACTCTTTGATTCAGGCCTATGGTTAGGGATTAATACAGAAAAAAAAACATTTCACTATTACAATTTATTAAGTAAATATGTACAACTACAAAAAAAGAAAAAACCTACCTACAGCTACCTAATACCTCCCCCTTGAAATACCTCTAAATCGTGATTTTAATTTAAGATTCCGCATCGAATATTGAATCATATGTCAACAGTCAGTTTCATACACCATTTTCTGTAGGTCGTACACTCACCACAAACACCACATTGCAAAACACTATGTTCACTCACGCTTTGTCACTGGCACATATATCAGAGCATAGCAGTAGTTCACGAGTGTTCCATTGTTCTGTCGTCACTCACGTCGGCGCCGTGCTCATCTTCTTACGCACCTGCCTCTACATCTCCGTCCCGAGTATTATAAGTTTGCTATATGCGACTCCCTCGGGCGAGTCGGACGGCCTCTGTGCCAATCACGTCACACTCGTTAACCCAATATTTAGGAACAATCAGGCGTGAGGAACCCTCAGGTGAGTGGCTTGTTCAGGTGGCTAAGTTTAGGCGGGAAATGCTTGCCTTGTTCCTCGCCACGTCTCACCTGGATCTGTAGGTGGCGCCACTTTACATATTATTTCGTTATCTTTTCCAGGTTACTTTTCATTGACACTTTAGAAATCAATTATTTTATTTTCTATTTTCCTATTTTTGTTTTTCATCAAAAATACGTCACGTTAGAGATTCAATATTTTATTAGGTCACGTATCGTGAAAAATCCCACCCCTTTCCTATCCAGCATCCCATCTAAAAAAAATTAACAAAATATGTAGCAATTTCAAAAAATATATGTACACACAATGTAAGAAATGGATTTTCTATTTACAGTAGGTTTAATATATTCAGTATTCACAATAAATTTTTTATGTTGCGTAGCTACGCTCATACGCATATTCCAACGACTGTTGAAATGTGTGATACCTCTGCTATCGCGGGAATTGAAGCAACTGGGAGTTGAGGTGGCTGCCCTCTCAGAGGTGAGAAGACCTGGTAGCAGCACGATTAGTGTGGATGGTAACACCTACCACTGGTCGGGCCGCAGCAATGATCACCACCTCCAGGGTGTAGCCATAGCCATCTCCAGTCGACTTCAGCCCTTGGTAGTTGAGGTGACACCGGTTGATAAGTGTATTATGGCACTGAGACTGAAGCATGCTTTTGGCTTCATGTCTCTTATTGCTGTATACGCTCCTACCAATGTATATAAAATTGATGTGAAAGAGGCGTTCTACGCCAAACTCGCATCTGTGTCAGACAATTGCTCCCGGCGAGATATATGGATTGTTCTGGGTGACTTCAATGCGGTATCCGGCTGTGACCGAGCAGGATACGAGATTTCTGTCGGCCCCCATGGCTCGGGAGCTGATCCCATCAGCGAGAATAGTCTCCTTCTCCGGGACTTTGCTAGGTCCCAGAAAATGAGGATCTCTGGCTCCTGGTACTAACGCTCCAACCCGAATCGCTGGACTTGGTACAGCGATACGGGTACAGTGGCCAAGGAGATCGACCACACTCTTGTTAACACGCAATGGAGGATCCTCCAGAACTGCAGGGTTTACCGGAGTGCTGAGTTCTGTGGCACCGACCATAAGCTGGTTGAGGCTACCCTGCGGGTCAACTTTAAAACTCCCCGTCTCTCCAGTGGCCACCCTAAGGTGTTTTACCTGGAAAGACTAAGGGAGGAGGAGTGTGCCTGTGGGTTCACCATGGCAGTCTCTGACTGATTCACAGAACCCAACAACCTGACAGACCCAGTTGCTCTGTGGGAGTTCTTCAAGCACGTAACACTCGAAGCAGCTCAGGAGTCTATTGGTGTATGCCCGAGGGCAAGGTAGAATTTTATCTCCCTGGAGACATTAGAGGCCACTGAAGCGTGTCGCAAGGCTTGGCTAAATGGGAATCAAGTCTTGCGTCATTCCATGGTGCGTAGGGCTTATACACTGCTGAGAAGGGACAAGGAACAGTTCATCAAGAATCTTGCTGAGGAGATAGAAGGCCATTTCTTGGTAAATGACCTTCGCCCTGCCTACCAAGCCCTGAGAAAACTGAACTCTAAGCCTTCATCATTGATTACTACAGTCTGATCAGCAGATGGACGGATCATCTCAGATTATGTTGGGGTTCATGAGTGTTGGGCTGAGTATTTTGAACAGTTATACCAGGTGGACCCTCCAACAGTTAGCTTGGATGTAAGCAATGTCTCAGTGCCTGTGCCGGACCCACCCATCAGCGAGGAACCTCCTACCCTAACAGAGGTTAGGCTGCCGATTTCCAAGCTGAAGAGTGGGAAAGCTGCAGGCATATGTGATATCCCTGCTGAACTGCTAAAGGCTCGGGGTGAACCTATGACTTGGGGCCTGCATACAGTCCTGATTGCCATTTGGCAGTCTGGTAACCATTCCCGCTGACTTGCTGAGGGGCGTGGTCATCCCTCTCTGGAAGGGGAAAGGGGATCGTTGGGATTGTAGCAACTACCGTGGCATTACACTGCTCAGCATACCATGCAAGGTTCTCGCCCACATTCTTCTGAAACGGATCCACAACCACCTACTGAGGCATCAGAGACCGGAGCGGTCAGGATTTACTCCTGGCAAGTCCACGATAGACCGTATACTAGTGCTTCGAGTAATTGTGGAATGCCATCGTGAGTTTGGTCGTGGGTTGCTTGCAGCCTACATCAACCTCAAGAAGGCGTTTGACTCGGTGCATCGGGAATCGCTATGGGAGATCCTGAGGCTCAGGGGAATTCTGACACAGATTATTGGCCTGATAGCAAGCCTCTATATTGGTACTGAAAGTGCTGTAAAGTGTGGTGGGCGTATGTCGAACTTCTTCTCTGTTAATTCAGGGGTCAAGCAAGGCTGTGTCCTTGCACCAACACTTTTCAACACTTGTATGGACTGGATAATGGGCAGAGCTACTAGCCAAAGTCAGTGTGGAGCAACACTAGGTAATATTAAGGTCTCAGACCTTGACTTTGCCGACGATGTTGCCATCCTATCTGAGTCCTTGGAGTCACTTGTGGCGGCTCTTGATGCATTTAGCAATGAGGCGAAGCCCCTAGGCCTAGAGGTCTCCTGGACCAAGACCAAGATTCATGATTTTGGGGGCCTGTTAGGGGAATCTGTTCAGTCGATCCATGCTTGCGGCGAGGATGTTGAAGTTACAGAAAGTTTTACATACCTTGGTAGCGTAGTCCATATCTCTGGGATGTCAGAACAGGAAGTCAGTAGATGGATTAGTCTGGCAACAGGAACCATGAACTGGATCAACAAGAGCGTTTGGAGATGTCGGTACCTATGCAGAAGGACCAAGCTGCGTGTCTTCAAGGCCTTGATACTGCCAGTTTTGCTCTATGGAAGCGAAACCTGGACGTTATCCAGTGTCTTGGAGTCTCGCCTTGATGCCTTTTGTAACAAGTCCCTTCATCGGATCATGGGGTACAGTTGGCAGGACCACGTGTCCAACCAGCGGTTACACCGTGAGACTGGCATGGGACCTGTTACTTGCATAATCCGGGATCGTTAACTCAGGCTATATGGGCACCTAGCTCGCTTCCCTGTGGACGACCCTGCCCATCAGGTTGTCTCTCTGCGAGACAACCCTAGGTGGAGGAGACCAGTGGGACGACCTAGGAGATCATGGCTGTTGCGAGGAATTAGAGATGGGCCGTGTGCCTGCCTGGAGACTCGCGTCGAGGGATCCTCGTGGCTGGAAGCGAAGGGTGGATGCGGCCATGCGCCCCCGTCGGCGTTAGCCCCTTGATGATGATGATGATATATATATATATATATATATACACACACACACACACACACAAATATATATATATATATATATATATATATATATATATATATATATATATATAAATATATTTGTGTGTGTGTGTGCGTTAGCCCCTTGATGATGATGATGATATAGATATATATATATATATATATATATATATATATATAATATAATAGCATATATATTAATATATATATTATATATATATATATATTATATATATATATATGTATATATATATATATATATATATATATATATATATATATAAATATATATATATATATATATACATATATATTATATATATATATGCGAAAGTGGGGGGGACAGACAATTAAATTAATCTTGGTGCAAGCTCCCTCACTGGCCTGGGCCCTCCACCAGTTACCTTCTTATGGATCACCTCTTTGATTCAAGTCTATGGTTAGGGATGAATACAGAAAAAAACATTTCACTATTACAATTTATTAAGTAAATATGTACAACTATATTAAATCATATGTCAACAGTCAGTTTCATACACCATTTTCTGTAGGTCGTACACTCACCACAAACACCACATTGCAAAACACTATGTTCGCTCACGCTTTGGTACTGGCACATATATCGGAGCGTAGCAGTAGTTCACGAGTGTTTCGTTGTTCTGTCGTCACTCACGTCGGCGCCGTGCTCATCTTCCTACGCACCTGCCTCTACATCTCCGTCCCGAGGATTATAAGTTTGCTATATGCGATTCCCTTGGGCGAGTCGGACGGCCTCCGTGCCAATCACGTCACACTCGTTAACCCAATATCTAGGAACAGTCAGGCGTAAGGAACCCTCAGGTGAGTGGCTTGTTCAGGTTGCTAATCTTAGGCGGGAAATGTTTGCCTTGTTCCTCGCCACGTCTCACCTGGTTCTGTAGGTGGCGCCACTTTACATACATATTATTTCGTTATATTTTCCAGGTTACTTTTCATTGACACTTTAGAAATCATTTTTTTTATTTTCTATTTTCCCATTTTTGTTTTTCATCAAAAATACGTCACG
>NW_023659996.1:5000-10000 GCF_015228065.2 Penaeus monodon | reverse complement strand
ATTGGCCAGTAACTGGCCCGGGAGCGAACAAACTATTTCCCCCTCCCTAGATGGCGTAACAGGCCCTCAGGTAGTAAAAGAGTTGCGTACTGATAATTCAAATATTAAAAATCCCTTACACCCCAATAAAAGAAAGTTAAAAACCGAAAATAAAGATTATAAAAAGTTTACGCAAGTTACTTTGCCCAAAACTAAAAGAAGAGTGGTTAAAAGTAAATGAAATAAAGAAAATGGTTTTATACTTACGTTTTAAAAAGGTGGTAATGTTTATAAAGCAAACAAATATAATAAAACAAAGATAACATATATTAATAAAAAAAAGACAAAATGTAACATTTGTCTCCACGTGGGCATTGAATCAGAACTCCAGGGGAAACTCTTGTATATCCGGGCTGGGATGGTCTGGGGTCACTACACATCCAATGAGTGGAATGCAGTCATCTGCGAGGAGGGCTTAATGTACAGTTTTCTCAGGGCTTGGTAGGCAGGGCGAAAGTCATTTACCAGAAAATTGCCTTCAACCTCCTCAGCAAGGTTTCTGATGAACAGTTCCTTGTCCCTTCTCAGCAGCGTCTGAGCCCAAGGAAGGTCCTGAATGCTATTCAGCTGAGCCAAGTGACATACTTCAGTGGCCTCCATTATCTCCAGTGAGATGAAATTCTGCCTTGTTTCTGGGCGCTCCCCAATGGATTCCTGCGCAGCTCTGAGTGATTCGCATCTGAAGAATTTCCACAGAGCAACTGTTTTCAAGTTCTGTGAAAGAGACTGCTGTGGCAAACCTGTGGGCATACTCATTCCCCCTCAGTCTGACCAAGTGATACACCCTAGAGTGGCCACTGGAGGGATGAGAAGTTTTGAAGTGGGTCTGCTGGGTAGCCAATACCAGCCTATTGTGGTTTGAAGGCAAACGCACAGAAGTCAAATTAACTCTTTACTTCCGAGTTTACAACTTGTGTTCAGGTCAGAGCCTAGACCGTGCGTGAGTGAGTTTATGCTGGACGAGCGCAGAAGCTCGTTGCACGTTGGTCACCACAGCACTCCCCTTCCAGTGTAGCAGTCGCGAAACGAACCTTCGAGATCCTGCACTGCTCGTGGAGATGCGCAGGCCTCGCATGGTTGATGCTGACGGTGTCGTCTCCTCTTGGACGCCGGATGGTGATGGTTTTACTGTCCCGCTTGATGACATGGAAGGGCCCCTCATAGGGTGGGCAGAGGGTAGGCTTGGTGGGTCACCTTATGAAGACATGTGAGCAGTCTTGGAGGTCGCGGGGCAAGTAGACGTCTCGTTGCAGTGATGGTCTATTAGGACGAGAACGGATGCAGACCATGCGGTTGCAAAGCTGCTTTCCGAATGCTCCCGGGTCCTGATCTCTGGAGATGACTAGAAAGTCAGCAGGGAGAGCTATGTTGGTTCCTTAGACATCTCTGATGCGGTGCACTGAAGATCCTGCTTGAAAGAGGTTTGTATGTGTAGGAGTGCCAAGGGCAACTGGTCCACCCAGTGTTGGGTGGGAGAAGAAACCGTGAGGGCCTCCTTCAAGTGGCAGTGTAGGCGCTCCACCATGCCATTGGCACTGGGATGGTATGCTGTGGTCTGGATGCGCTTCGAGCCGAGAAGAATCATCAGCTGCCTCGAGAGCTCAGACTTAAACTGAGGACCTCTGTCGGTCGTGACCGTCGCTGCAGTCCCGTAGCGAGATATCCAGGTGCTGATGAAGGTCTTGGCAATGGTGGCAGCAGTGGTGTCCTGGATAGGTGTGGCCTCGGGCCACCTGTTAAACCAGTCAATCATCGTCAGGATGTAGCTGGTCTGCTGGTAGAGGGCCGACTACGTCGAGGTGTACATGCTCGAAGCGGCTGTCTGGTACAAGGAATACTGCGGGGGAGACTTGGTGTGTCGGTGAACCTTATTGTGCTGGCACTCAATACAGGTGCGGCACCACTGCCGGACATCTCTATTGTTGCCGGGCCAGACGACTTTGCTGTGGATGAGGTCCTGTTTTAAGTGGATTCCTCTATGAGCGTGGTAAGCCTCGAAAAACTGCCGACGGAGTGACAGAGGGATGTAAGGATAGGATCAGCCCAGCGAGGTGTTGCAGAGGATGATGTCCCGAGAGCCCTGAAGCTGCACCTGCTCTAGCTGAAGGGAGGTATCTCCGTTGGTGAGCCTGGGGAGGGAAGGGTCTTGTTGCTGCTCCCTGCGAACCAGCTTGTAGTCGATCGAGGTGTTGCTCGCACTTACTATGGAAATCGATCCAAAATTGCAATTGGGGAATGCCTACGTCCAACAACAGACCCTCAATGGCTGATGAACTGAACTGACTATGGAAATTGAGACTCTGGATAGGGCGTCTGCAGCCTGGTTGTTGGTGCCTCGGATGTGTCGTATGTCAGTGATGAAATGGGCAACGAAATCCAGGTGCCTCTCTTCATGCAGGGACTGATGACGACTCCTGTTGTGCAGGGTGAGGGAGAGGGGCTTGTGGTCTGTCAAGATGTGGAAGTCCTTCCCAAAAAAGTATGTCCGAAAGTGTTTGATGGCCGTTACCAGGGTTGATGACGACTCCGGCTCCTTGCAGTCGGGCAGTCGAATAAGGCAGATTCCAACGTGCGAGAAGCAGGCGATTGTCTGTCTTTGTAGGATGCAGGAATGAGGCTGACTTCCACTCTTTTGTCCACCAAGAACCACAGGCGGGAGTTGTCGTGGACGTAGAGTAGGTGCCGTCTAGGGCCGCGAGAGACCGCCGCTATTGGCTCCCGCAGTGTCCGTTTCCCGGCCATGAACAAGGGATCTGGAATGGAAGAAACAGTAGCTACCTGGAGTCGGGGAACGGCGGCGGCTGTAGGTGTGATGGTACTGGAGCACGTAGTCTCATCCACGACCGCGGCTGACCCGGGGTGATGCAGGACTGTGATGGTGGGATCTGGGACGCAGTGAAGATTCGCGGGCTGAAAGTTGTCAAACGGCAGTTGTGAGTTCAGCAACCTGTGTCGCGAGGGTTTCCAGGGTTAAAGGTGGGGCAGTGGCTACAGCTGAAACTTGTGCAGTAGTCTGGATGGCTAGAATCTCGTCTGCTTTTGAGGCTAGTTGCTCAATGAACCGTCGCTGGCAGATGCTGAAGAAACATCGAGCGTTGTATGTGCCACAGTATTTCTGAGGGAGTACGGCCGTCAGGCGACGAAGCAAACACACAAAAGTCAAATTAACTCTTTATTTCGGAGTTTACATGAGTGAGTAAGTTTTTGCTGGACTTTGCTGCTTAAATATGCCAGCTGCGATGTATTCTCTCAGGTCAGGTCCGGTGAGCTTCGCAATGATTGGCGGGAGTCGGATCGCCAAACCGCATGGACCTGACTTTACCGAGCGCGGAAGCTCGTTACACGTTGGTCACCACACTATACTTAGTGCCACAGAACTTGGCACTTTGTTAAACACTGAAATTCTGAAGGATCTTCCAGTGACAGCAACAAGAATGTGGTCAGTCTCCTTGGCCACAGTTCCATATCACTATATTAAGTCCAGCGATGCGGATTGTCCCGATACCAAGAGCCAGATAGCCTCTGGGACCTAGCAAAGTCCCGGAGAAAGAGGCTGTTCTCGCTGCTGGAATCTCATAGCCAATACGATCACAGCCGCATACTGCACTAAAGTCGCCTGCGACAATTGTCTACCATGGATGTGAGTTTGGCACAGGACGCTTCTTTTACATTGAATTTGTAAACATTGGTTGGAGCGTACACTGCAATAAGAGACATGAAACCAAAAGCATGCTTCAGTCTCAATGCCATAATACGCTCATCAACCGGTGTTGCCTCTACTACCGAGGATTGAAGTCTACTGGAGATGGCTACTCCCTGGAGATGGTGACCATTGCTATGGCCCGACCAGAAGTAGGTGTACCCACCAATACTTATCGGCCTCTGCTAGGTCACACACACACACACATATATCCCATGAACCAACACTACAACCCGTGCAGAGAATTGTAGGACGTCGGGATAAAAAGTATAACATATAATGTGTGTAATGTGTGTTTTTTGGAACCCAGTGAACCAGTGCTTAGTATTTGCTTCCGCTGTGATGATGTGTATATTTAAAATGTTTTTCTGCGCGGTAATACAATATGATATTGGCGTGATAGTTTTAAAATCAGTATATGAAGATACAATACTCGCTCGATTAAAATAGCCAGTCAGAGTACTAGTGAGGATTCTCACTAGAAATTGCTTGAATTGTATAATAATCTGGAATCACGGTTTGAGCAATTAGTGGAAGAATGTGATGAAATGAAGAGTACTTTTAATTAACTCCAAAATACAAGTGTTGTTAATCTTGTAACTGTGTCGAGAGATAGTAGTTACAACACTAATACTATTGTCACTGAATATAAAGATCTACCAAAGTTCGAAGCTAAAGTTCCAGCTTCTAATCTGTTATTAAGAAATCAGGAAGTCGAACATGCGTATGATCATTCGTCAAATAATGATCAATTAACTCTGAAAGCTAGAGTCAACTGTATAGGAATAGCTTAACAAAAAATTAACCCATTGCCAATCGGCGATTCGTCAGATCTCACTCGAAAAGTCTCTCTTTGCACAAGTGGCAGTGAATTCTAGTCCGTATTGTGCTTCCCATAAAGTTTATACACATAGTACATCAGCATGTAAAGCTAAGCCACCCGGTCAAAGATGTTGGCATTGTGGTGAATCACAGAAACGAGAAAACTGTCTGTTTTTTCATGAAGACCAAAATCAAACGTCCAATGATGGCAACAAAGAGATTTGTAAAGGAGGAGCAGCCAGTAAAATGGAATAAGAGTAAGGTTTGTAATGATATAAAACGTGGTCGGTCTTTAACTTTACTTTTCCATTGCAGGTCTTTCCTTTGTAGCTCACGAAATTCTCTTGGGTCTATATTTTCAAGATCAACAGCTGCAATACTTCTGCTTAAAGCATCTGGCACGTAGTTACTCTTCCCTTGTCTATAATGAATTGTGTGA
>NW_023659996.1:0-2500 GCF_015228065.2 Penaeus monodon | reverse complement strand
TTAATTGGTATTTTATCAGTGTATGTGTGGAGCTTGATGGTTGCTGTCCCATTTTCGTATATATCCTCTAATAGTTTACAATATATCTTCTCTACGCCCTCTCTTTGAATAGCTTCTAGTACTACTGGCATTTGTAGAGTCAAATGCCTTTTCACAATCGATGAATGCCATACACAGGGGCTTGCTATATTCGTTTATTTTTTCTCCTATTTGGGTGAGCATGTGGATGTGGTCTGCTGTTGAGAATCCACTGCAGAAATCTTCCTATTCTCTAGGCTGGTTAGAATCCAGGCTGTCAGAGATGCAAGCTATTATGACTTTAGTGAACAGTTTCTAAGTGACTGAAAGGAGGTTTATGGGTTGGTAGTTATTTAGATCCTTTCTATCCCGCTTTTATGTATCAAAATAATTGTTGCATTTTCCAGGATTTCTTTTTTTCGTTGATAAGGCATTTGTTAAAAAGAATGCCTAGTTTCACCATTGCAATTTGTACTGCATCTATTATAAGGCTATACTAATTTCGTCTTCACCTGGCATTTTCCCTCATGTCTTTAAGCGCTCATTTCATTTCTTCTGTTATGATGTTAGGTACGTGTCTAGTTACCAGATTTGGGTGAGCATGTGGATGTGGTCTGCTGTTGAGAATCCACTGCAGAAATCTGCCTGTTCTCTAGGCTGGTTAGAATCCAGGCTGTCAGAGATACGAGCTATTATGACTCTAGTGAACAGTTTCTAAGTAACTGAAAGGAGGCTTATTGGTCGGTAGTTTTTTAGATCCTTTATATCCCCCTTTTATGTATCAAAATAATTGTTGCATTTTTCCAGATTTTTTTTCCGTAAATAAGGCATTTGTTAAAAAGAATGCCTAGTTTCACCGCTGCAATTTCTACTGCATCTATTATAAGGTCTATACTAATTTTGTCTTCACCTGGCATTTTCCCTCTCTTCGTGCCTTTAAGCACTCTTTCTATTTCTTCTGTTGTGATGTTAGGTACGTGTCTAGTTACAAAATTTGCTGCTATCTGTGGCTGGTCATTTGTATTTTATAGATCCCTTTAAAAGTCTTCCACTACCCTTATGATTTCATTCTTGTTATAAGTCACTTCTCCATCTGATTTCTTTATTGCCTACATTTTATTTTTCCTTATTCCAAGTCTCCTTTTTGCTGTTTTCATGCTGGTACCTGAGATCACTGTTTCATTTATCATTTATCTTCTTTTTCTTTCTAGTCTTTGTTTGTTCAGCTAATTTTATTTTGACCTACATTTTTGTATAAGCTGTTTATTTTCTACCGTTCTTACCACATACTTCAAGTGAGGCTTCCTTTATTATGTCATCGAACTGCAGGTTGATTTGGTCAATGTTGAGATCTTCGTTGCTGAGTAGTGAATATCTGTTTTGGATGTTTAGGATAAATTATGTAACTCTGGTCTTCAGGTTACTTAAATTTGGCTATCAACATTGACTTTATTAATAATTTCGTTTTTGATGTCCGATGACGAGTTCCATGTCCACTTCTGCCCTTTTTTTTCTTCTTCTTCTTTCAAAGAATGTATTCATGATATTAATTTATCGAACCTATGTAAAATCAACTAGTTCCCTCCCATCCTAGTGCTTATTCCATGATTCCCCACTATGGTTTCTCCTGTCTTTTTAGCTATTTTGGCATTAAAATCTCCCATTATTATTGTGATATGGATTTTTAGTCCTTCTTCATAGAAGTTTTATTTCTTCATCACTGTGGCTGCAGGTCGGAGCATAGACTTGAACAATCTTCAAGTTGTACCTAATGTTTAGCTTCATTGTTACTGAAGCCACTCTTTCGCTTCCACTATAGAATTCCACGATATTATCCCCTAAACGTTTCTGATATAAGAAACCTATTCCTAATTCCTACTTGCTATCCTGGGTTTTACCTCTCCAATAGAGCACGTGTCCATCATTTAGTATCTCTGTTCTATGCCTAGTCTTCTAACTTCAAAGAGTCCTACAGCATGCCATTTAATGAAAGAGAATTCCTCAATTAATGTTTGTAAGTCGGATTCAGTTCTCATGGTCCTTATATCATGTGTGCAAAGGTTCTTCAACATGGGCTGGCCTGTCTTTAACCGGAGATTTTTTAGCACCCTCTCCTCTGGAACGATCCTGATCGCCGCCGTAACCTCCTCGGGGAATGAGGGCCGTTGCTCTGTCTGTGCAGTCATGTTTTTTGATTGAGAGATATATAGGCGATTTACCCCTCACCTACTGGCTTAGGTGTATCTTGGTGGGAGGGTGACTAGTTTAGCCAGAATACCAATAATAAGTCCCTCCAGCCCTGCCTAGTGTGGGTTCACCCCACCAGGGTATGCTACTGTGAGAATGTGCTTGATTATAAGAAGTGCATATATATGTGTGATTATATATTATACATGTGCACACCTAGTGCAGACATTGTTGTTCACCCTAAGTACAACGTATATGTTTATTTTCGTGGACATGCACATGCAGGCACACACTT
>NW_023659995.1:0-12500 GCF_015228065.2 Penaeus monodon | reverse complement strand
AATGTGCATATGTGTATGTGTATAAAATATATATATATATATAAAACTATATATATATATATATATTATTTGTTATATATTTTATATATATATATTAAAATTATATATATATGTTATATATATATATATATATATATATATATATATATAATATATATATATATATATATGTATATATATATATATATTATAATATATATAATGTGTGTGTGTGTGGTGTATGTGTGTGTGTGTGTGTTGTGGGGGTGTGTTTTGTGTGTGTGTGTGTGTGTGTGTGTGCCCGTGTGTGTATTATATTGGGCGCATTTATACATTACGCACACACCAACAGACCCTTTTAGCCAAGGGGTATGAGTGAAAGGGACAAAGGCCCCAGGGGGATGCCCAGCGTGAAAAATGAAAGGATTTCTGAAACTATTCTGCCTCAGTCATGTAACCCTAAGGAGGGACCGGGACGCTTGCTCCAGGGTACGGGGGTTTTCGCCGAACTATACGCGAGTTTTTTCCTTTTCAATACGAAGCAAAGTAGGGGTGACTCCAAATCCACGTGCCCGTAAGTTTAAGGACGAAATTTAACACCTACAACGCTTAAACATGCTCGCATAAAGTAAACAAATATACAGCTAAACACCTCTATACGTAAAGCATGCAAACATAAACATACGTATTACATATACATACATACTATGTATGTATATGCTTTCAGTGAGGCGCAGATTATATATTATAGGGTCCCCGGCCAACTACACGTTTCAGTATTTGTCTGAATATCCAAATTAATATGGGAATTTATATAATAAATTGATGATATGCAAGGCCGCAGCCAAAATGAATGTAAGAGAACGAACCTAGCAATTAGTTCCTGCTCAATACGCCCTGTACCCATTTGACCTACATTCTCTTCTTTGGGCTGCATCTACACACACACACACACACACACACACACGTGTGGGGGTGTGTGTGTGGTGTGTGTGTGTGTCTGTTGTGTGTCTGTGTGTGTATTTCTTTATTCAAAGATTAAGACATATACTACTTTTTCATTATATGCTCTATTTGTAATTAACTTTACCCATTAAAAACCTAAACGAAATCCAGTATTTTTATATACGCTAGAACCCCACAAGGTAGGCGTTATATCTATAAATGCTAAAAAGGGAAATCATTTGCAAACTGACCTTATAACGTTTGTCAAAAAAGGGGTTAAAGATGAGGCAGACACACCCGAGGACTACACTTGCATACGAACTGAAAAAAGCAGTGGATAGAGATACGATTACCGGGGTTTGTTACATGTAAACTTTGCCGTCCATTACGGGGGTTCATGTTTAATTTTAAGTTTGGAAAAAAGTACAGAATGATCTCTTCAAGAGGCATAAGTATATCAGCCCATGGATATTTATCAAAAACTTGACCATTCAGGTGGCCTGGGAGCATTTTTTTTTTCGGGTTTGAGATGTATGAAAAATTTGGTTAAGTAATAGTTTCGAATTTGATAAAGCGGAGGAATTTCTTGTCCCAACCCTTGTTGTCTTTTTTTCCGTAAATAGACACAAGTGAGACCCCACAGGGAAAAAAGAAAATAAAAAAAGGTATATGAATGAATGAATAAGTAATATGATAAAATGTACTCTTTTCTCACTCTTTTAAACTCCTCTTTCTACCTTTCGCCTTCCACCCCCGTTTCTTCTTCCTTCCTTTTCCCTCTCGCTACACCCCCCCCCCCCCTCTCACTCCAAAATCTACCCCCTCCACCTCCTTCATCTTAATCCTTAAATCCCTCTCTCCCTTTGATCCTTTTCCCCCTTTCCCTCCCTCTCCCATCCCCTCTTTCTTTCTCTGACCTCCCTTCATTTCCCCTCCCTTTCCCCTTTCACCTTTTAGTTCCCTCCCTTTCCCCTCCCTTTCCCTTTCCTCCCTTCTTGATCTCCCCCCCCCCCCCCAAGATAGACATGTAAATCATAAATGTGCATGAAATTTGGGCCTCTCATTACTTCAATGCAGTTACTTGTCTCAAGGAAGAAGAGTGATAATAATTATAATAATAATGATAAAATTATTATAAAAATAAAAATGATAATAATAACAGCAATTATATTGATAACAAAAATGATAAGAAAGATAGTAATAACGATAATGATAGAGTTAGATTCGGAATTTCATATATTTGTTGTATGTATATATATATATATATATATATATATATATATATATTAATATATATATATATATATATATATCATCAATAACGGTATGCTATGTTGAGCAGCATGGACCTCTCCACATCCTTGCCCTCAACTCGATCTTACCTTTTCTTTCCACTTGTACCCGACAACCCGAAATATTTTTGTGTTGTCGCTCAGTTTTGTCTTCGTTTTCCCTTTCCTCTGTTTCCTATCACCCCCCCTTTATAATATGTATTTTAATATATTATATTAATATTATATATATTTTGTGTGTGTGTGTGTGTGTTGTGTGTGTGTGTGTGTGGTGTGTGTGTGGTGATTTTGTATGTATGTATTTTTATGTAGATATATATATATATATATTAAATATATATATATATATATAATTTATAAAAATATATTAATATATATATATATATTTATAATATATATATATATTTCAACATACTACATACATACATACATACAGCACCACACCACACACACACACACCACACACACACACACACCCACACACACATATAATATTATATAATATATATATATTATATATATACATATTTATATGGATGGGTGATAGGAAACAGAGGAAGAGGCAAACCGAAAAAAGACGAGCGCAACACAAAGATATTTGGGTTGTCGAGGTACATGGAAAAGAAAAGCGAAAGACGAGTTGAGTGGGGAAAGGATGGGGGGAGGGGTCCACTGCTGCCAAACATGAGCATACCGTTATTGATGATATATATATATATATATATTAATATATATTATATATATATATATATATATATATAATACAACAACAATATATAAAATTCCGAATCTAACTCTATCATTATCTTTATTACTATCTTTCTTACATTATTGTTATCAATTAATTGCTTTTTATTATTTCATTATTTTTTTTTATAATAATTTTTATGTTTTTATTATTTAATTATTATACTCTTCTTCCTTAGACAAGTAACCTGCATTGAAAGTAAGAGAACCAATTCATCACATTTATGATTTACATGTTTTTTGGGGGGGGGGGAGATCAAAAAAGGGAAAAGGGAAAGGAGGGGAAAGGGGGAGGGAATTTAAAAGAGTAAAGGGGGGAAAAGGGGGGGAAATAAAGGGAGGCTCAGAGAAAGAAGAGGGGATGGGGGGGAGGGAAAGGGGGAAAAAGGATCGAAGGGAGGGGGGATTTAAGGATTAAGATAAAGGGAGGTGGGGGGGGGTAAAATTTTGGAGTGAGAGGGGGGGGGGGGTTGTAGCGGAGGGAAAAGGAGGGGAAAGAAGAAACGGGGGAGGGAAGGGCAAAAAGGTAGAAAGAGGAGTTTGAAAGAGTAAAAAAAAAGAGACTTTTACATATTACTTATTATTCATTCAATATTTTTTTTTTATTTTTTTTTTTCCCTGTGGGCTCATTGGTCTTTTTTACGGAAAAAAGACAAAAATGTTGGAGACAAGATAAATTTCCTCCGTTTTATCAAATTCGAATATTTTTTAACCTATTTTCATACTTTCTAAAACCCCAAAAAAAAATGCTACGGGCCACCTGAAGGTAAGTGTTGATCAATATCCAGGGCTGATATACTTATGCCCTCTTGAAAAATTTCATTCGTACTTTTCCAAACGTAAATTAAACATGAACCCGTAATGCGGAAAAAGTTTCATGAAACCCCCCTGGTAATCGTATCTCTATCCACGCTTTTTAGCATTCGTATGAAAAGTGTGTCCTCGGGGGGGGTTTGCCTCATCTTTACCATTTTTTTGAAAAAAGTTAAGGTCAGTTTGAAAAATGTTTCCTTTTAGCTTTTATAGTTTAAAAACGCCTACCTTGTGAGTTCTACTTTAATAAAAATCGGGATTTCGTTTAGGTTTTTAATGGGTAAATTTAATTAAAAATAACATTAATGAAAAAGTAGATATTTTTAACCCTTTGAAAAAAGATACAACACAGACACACATACAGACACACACACCCACCACACCCACACCAGGTGTGTGGGGTTGTGTGTGTGGGTGTGAGATGCACCCCAAGAAAAAAATGGTATTTCTTGGGTACGGGGCGTATGAGCGGGAACTAATTGCTAGGTTCGTTCTCTTACTTTCATTTGCTGCGGCCTTGCATACATAAATTTATTATATAAATTCCGATTTTAATTTTGGATATTAGAACTACTGAAACGTGTAGTTGGCCAGGACCCTAAAATATATAATCTGCGCCTCACTGCAGCATATACTACATATATGTATGTATATGTAATACGTTTTTGTATGTTTGCATGCTTTACGTATAAGGTGTTTTACTGTATTTTGCTTACTTTATGCGAGCTGTTTAGCGTTGTGGGTTTTAAATTTCGTCCTTAAATTACGGGCACGTGGACTTGGGTCACCCCTACTTTGTTTTCGTTTTAAAAAGGAAAAAAAACCGCGTATAGTATGGGCGAACCCTCGAAACCCTGGAGCAAGCGTCCCGGTATCTTGGGTTTTTACATGACTGGGCAGAATAGTTTCAAAAATTTTTTCATTTATCCGCTGGGCACCCCCGGGCCCTTTTTGTCCCTTTCACTCTACCCCTTGGCAAAAAGGGGGTCTTTTGGTGTGTGCGTAATGTAAAAAATCGCGAATATAATCCCAAACACGGACACACCCCCACACACACACACACACACACACAACACAACACACACCACAACCACACACACCACACACATTTTAATATTTTATTTATATATATATATATAAATATATATTTATATATATAATATAATATATATATATATATAACAATTATTTTATATATATAATATATATATAAAAATTAACAAATATATATATTATATAATATATAAAATTATATTATATAATATATACACATACACATATGCACATTACGCAATTAGTGTGCGTGATTCTTTGCACATATATATCCCCCGCTGCGCGCACGGATTGCTAAATTTTTGGTAATCTAACCTAGTAGGGTTGGGTGGCTTCATGATGCGATGGGGGGTTGAGAACCCCCAACTCTGATTATTTTCCAATACCCCCCGGGAGGTCGTGGTCAGCCCCCAAAAAAAAGAAGGGCAATACTTTATTAAAACATGCGTAAGTAGTTCTTAAAACGCCGCTGTGATGCCACGGATATAAATTAATTTATATATATATATAATATTTTAAAAAAAATATATATTATATTTTTAAATATATATATATATATAATATATATTAATTAATTTTGTTATGATTGTAATAATATATATATATATATTATTATATTATTAATATGGGCTATTATTTATATATTATATATATATATTATAAAATTTAACCTATATATATATAATTATATATATTTTATTATTATATATAATAAAATATTATACCGACATACTACATAGACTGTTTATCTATCTAGCTAGTATGATGTATGTATTATCTATCTATCTATCTGTTTTATATACTTTTATGTATGTATATATAAATGATATTATATAATATAAAATATTATATTATATAAATATATATATATATAATATCCACACACCACCACACACACACACACAACACACTTTATTATATATATATATAATATATATATATAATATATTATATTATATATAGACACACACCACACACACACCAACCCCAAAACACACACACACACACACACACACACCACACACACACACACACACACAAAATATTATATATTTATAATATATATTTTAAAATATATAATATATATGTGTGTTGTGTGTGTGTGGTGGGGGGTGTGGTGGTGGTGTGTGTGTGGTGTGGAGGTAAGGGTAGTACTCCCAAAATGACCTCTTGATAATAAATTTGGGAGAGACCAGACCTGCAGTGGAATATATGGGATAATATTAAACAAAAAAACATATACTATAACTTTAATACATATATATATACATATATACATATTATATTAATATATATTATATTATATTATATAATATATACATATATATATATATATATAATATATATATATTATATAATATATATATATCTCGTATATATTATTATTCTCTTATTTTACATACTGTGTGTGTGGTGGGAAAAGACGCCACTCCTTTGACTGGCCTTTCCATTCGCCACACCCCCACACACACACACCAAAACCACACACACACAAACACACCACATATATATATGATAGATAGATAGATAGATAGATATAGATAATACTATATAAAATTTTAATATATATATATATTAATAATATTTTATATATATAATTTATATTATATAAAATATATATATTGATATTATCGGATATGTGATATATATATTACCACAAAATGTAACTATATATATATATATATATATATATAAATATTATATTATATAATAATATAAAATTATATATTTTTTTTTTTTTTTTTTTTTTTTTTTTTTTTTTTTTTTTTTTTTTTTTTTTTTTTTTAGGGTATATTTTTAAAAGGGCCTAAAGGGTAGTTGACTTTTATTACCGGGGTACAAGTGACTTTAATTTGAAGAAAATCCCATAGAATGAGGTTTTTTCACAATCCTAATGAAACATTTCCCCTTTCGAGAATAATTCTTGTGGGAAAAGGGGAGAAAAAGAGACAAAATCAAAAAAAAAAAATAAAAAAGACGGGAAAAAAAAACCTTTTTAAAATTCTGGTCGGGGGTCTCCCTTTTGCCGTCACTAGGACTTTAAAAAAGAAAGCGTTTTAAAAGACTTGGGTACGTTCACGCTTTTGTTTTACAGGGGCAGTGAACTTTTATCCGTTGGGTCAGTGATTTTTTTTTTTCGTGGGGCTGTATAATTTTATATATATTTTAATATATAATATATTATTATATTATTATATATATATATAAAATTTTAAAATATATATAATATATGTGGTTGTGTGTGTGTGTGTGTTGTGGTGGGGGGGGTGGGGTGTGTGTTGTGTGTGTGGTATTATATATATTAATTAAAATTTATATATATATATAATATTATATATATATATGTATATATACACACACACACACCACACACACAAAAAACACACCCCCCACAACATATATATAATATATATATATATATATATATATTATATATAATTTATATATATATTATATTATAATTTAAAATTTTTAATCCTATTTTTGAAACGTGAAGTCAACTTTATTTTTTTTTAAAAGGGTTTTACAATGACTTTTTCTTTTCCCTTCTTTTTTCCTCTTATTTTTTCATTATTTTTTTTTTCATCCTTCCTTTTTTTGCAAAAGTAAAGAAATGGAATATGAATGTAAGCAGATTTTGATAACCAGATAAAAAAAAACACTTGATCCCTCGTTTCGTAGCTCATTATCCTCTAACGGATATTTACGTTTCTTCAGCACCCCCAAAAAATTTGTCATTGTCGCCTTAGCTTTAATAATCTTTTTTAATTCAGAAGATTCTCATTGATCTGAGAGAAGAGAGAGGAAGAAGAGAAGAGAGAGAGAGAGAAGAGAAGAGGAGAGAGAGAGAGAAGAGATAGAGAGGAAAGAAAGAGAGAGAAAGAGAGAGAAGGGGAGAGAGGTAAATATTAAAGTAAAAAACAAAAGATAAAAGATAAATATATAGAGAGATAGATAGTGAATAGATAAAGGGGTACATAAATTAATAAATAATGAAAAGATAAGAGATACATAGTGCATTGATAGACTGATATAATGAGCAACAGATAGAGGACAATAGAGAGCTAAACAAAAGGTTGAAGACAATAGCAGGTAGGGGTTTACATGTTTTTAATATTAATGAGGACGGTCCCCTGCAAATTCATCTTTCGATCATACTAAAAGGATGACAAGCTGGTTGACCCATTGACACCTTGGGTGAGTCGTTAAAGCTTTTAAAATTTAAAAATAAGAAAGCTCGCAAAAGGGTAAACGTAAAATGAAAGATTACTTGATAAACATGAAACTGTGAAATTATGCGCCAGTACCACACCACACACACACCCAAAACCACATACAACCACACCACAAAAGACACACACATACCCACACACCACACCACACACACACACACACACACGCCACACACGCACACACACGCACCCCAAAACAAAACACGCGCACACACACAACACACACCACACAAACACCCACACACACCCCAGAAACACCCCACACACACAACCCCACCCCACACCCACAAAACACAGAAACACCCCCATATACCAACACACACAAGAAACACACACCACACACACAAAACGAAAAAACAAACACACACAAAACCACAACACACACACCACATACACACACCACACAACCAACACAACACAAACAACCACACAACACACACACCCCCCAATATATATGTAATTATAATTAATATATATATTAATATATATATATATGTATATATATTTATATATATAAATATATATATATATTATATATATTATATATATATATGTAATATTGTATAATATTTATATATATTATATATATATATATATATTATATATATATATATAAAAATATTATATATATATGTGGGTGGTGTGTGTGTGTGTGTGTGTGTTGTGTGTGTGGGGTTTTTGTGTGTGTTGTTGTGGTGCACCCAATGAAAAAAGGCAAAAACCGTTACTGGCTGGGAGCTGCCCGGTTGAACGGGTGATAGCTGTCCGTGAGATCGGGGAAAACTCTCCCCCGACGAAACGCCCAATCGACGGACTTTAACCGGTATCTCTCGTTCCCCGTGTTATGTCCCCAAAGCAAAGAAGCTGGAGCGTCCCCCTCCCGGTGTATGAGGGTGTTTGGGTGTGTGTTGTGGGAGGATGTGACCTGAGCGTGGGATATGGAGGAAGGCGTTTTCCCATGTAGCACGGCCATCCACAAAGGACCAAAAGAACGCAGAACGCTGCAGTTTGGGATCAGTGCCGTCGCAGGAGCTCCGAACGGGTGAATACGAGTCGAACGCCTTCGGGACTTTTGAAATAAAGGTTTTTCTTCACACACGCACAGATATATATAATATGTAAAATATATTATATGTTATATTATAAATATATTTATATAATAAAATAATATATACACATATAAATATAATATAAATATTTTTAATATATATATATATATATATACGTAGATATACAATATATTATAGATATTAATATTTTATATATATATATATAAATATATATATTATATATATATATATTATATTATATTTTAATTATATATATATAAATATAATATATAATTAATCTACATGCATATTCTCTCTCTCTCTCTCTCTTCTCTCTCTCCTCTCTCTCTCCTTCTCTCTCTCTTATAATATATAATATATATATAATTTTATATTAAAAATAATATATATAAAATATATGTTATATATATATATATATATTTTAAAATATATATATAATAATAAATAGATAATAAATAAATATTGTATATAATGTATATTTAAAATATATATATATAATAATTTTTATATTATATATATATATAATTATATATTGTTGTTTGGTGTGGGTTTTTTGTGTGTTTTGGGGTGTGTGGTGTGTGTGTTGTGTGTGTGGTGTGGGGTATGTAATATGGGTGCGTGTTTGTGTGTGTGGGTGGGGTGTGTAATATATATTAATATATATATAATATAAATAATATATTTTTATTATATATTTTGATGTATATATAAATATACTTATATTGATATAAATAATATACTTTATTAATATATATAAATTAATATATATATAAATATTTTTATAATAATTTTTAATATATTTTTTTATTTATTTTTTTTATTTTTTTATTTTTTTTTTTTAGCCGCCGTGGTCACACATGATACTTCATTGTAGTTTTCATGTTTGTGATGATATTGGAGTGAGTACGTGGTAGGGTCCCCAGTTCCTTTCCACGGAGTGTGCCGTTGTTACCTTTTACGTAATCATTCTCTCTACTATCCGGGCTTGGGACCAGCACTGACTTGGGCTGGCTTGGCCACCCAGTGGCTAGGTAGGCAATCGGTGAAGTTCCTTGCCCAAGGGAACAACGCGCCGGCCCGGTGACTCGAAATCAGATTGCCGTCGTGACAGTCTTGAGTCCGATGCTCTAACCACTCGGCCACCGTGGCCTGTATGTATATATATATATACATCTCTCTCTCTCTCCCTCTCTCTCATCCCCTCTCTCTCTCTCTCTCTCTCTCTCATCTCTCTCTCTCTCTCTCTTATAATATATATATATATATATATATATATATTATATATATATATATATTATATGATATATATATATATATATATATATATAAATAATGTATATGAGTATGTGTATGTGTGTGCGTGTTTGAATCATACGTGTGAATTTATCATATATAATATATAGATATATTATATATATATAATATATATATATTATATATATATATATATATATATATATATATATATATATATATATATATAGGGCATATTCGTGTGTTTTTTTGTACTTCCCTTTGTTGTTTACTCGCAATCTGTCGACATAAAATTCCACAATATATACATAATATATATACATATTTATAATTATTTTTAATATATATATTATATATTATATTTATAATAATATTAATATATATATATTATATATAATAATATATATAATGTTTTGTGTTTTGGTGTGTGTGTGTGTGTGTGTGTGTGTTTGTGGTGGGTGTTTATTGTGTGTTTTTGGTTGTGTGGGGGTTTGGGGTTGTTTTGTGTGGTGTTGGGGGTTTGGGTTTTTGATATATAGTCTCTTTTATTTTTTAACGGGTCCCAGTTCCTTTCCACGGGTGGTCCCTTTTAGGTAATCATTCTTTTAAATTTATCCGGGGGGACCAGCATTTTGATTTGGGGGCTGGCCCCCAGTGCCAGGTAGGCAATGAGGTAAATTCCTTCCCCAAGGGGGAAACAACGCCCCGGGCCGGGACTCGAACCTCGAAATAGATGCCCTCGTGACATTTTTGATTTTTCCGACGCTCTAAACCCTTCGACCCCCCGGCCCAATAAAATATAATATAATATATATTAATATATATTATATATATATATATGTGTGTGTGTGTGGTTGTGTGTGTGGTGTGTGTGTGGGGTGTGTGTGGTATGTTTTGTATACAAATGTATTTGTATGTATATATCAATATTTTCTATTTATTTTTCTCTCTATCTATCTATTTTTCTTGTATCTATCCACTTTTCACCCTATCTATCTTTTATCATCTTTACATCTATATTTATGGGACCCCCACACACACACACACACACAAAACACACCCCCACCACACACACACAAAACCACACAACACACACACACATTTATTTTAAATTTTAATATATTATATATATTATAAAATAATATATATATAAAATTTATATATACATGACACACACACACACACAAACCCACACACACACACACACAACACACAAAAACCACCACACACACCACATGTAAATATTTATATATGTGTGTGCGTGTGTTTACTTATATATATATATATATATATTTATTATTATATAAAAATTTTATATATAATATATTATTTATGTATTAAACATATATATATATTTTATATATATATAATATTATATATATATAATAAATATATATTATATATATGTGTGTGTGTGTGTGTGAAAGTGGTGTGTGTGTGTATTAAGTTATATATAAATAAAATATATATATATAATAATATTATATATATATAAATATAATTTATATGTATAAATATATAATATATATATAATATTATATATATAATTTATATAATATAATGTTATAATATCAAAATATATAATAAAATTTAAAAATATATATATATATATTTTATATTATTATATATAATATATATATTTTCATTATATATATATATATTAATATTTTATATTATTATATATTGTTATTTTTTATTATTATTATTTTTTAATATTTAATATAATATTATAAATTATATTTTAATATATTAATTTTTATTAAATTATTATATTTTTTTTTATTTGCATTTTTATCATTTTATATTAAAAATTTTATTTTAAAATTATTTTTTTTAAAAATATATTTTAAAAAATATACTTTTAATTAAATATTTCATTTTAATATTAATATTATTATTATAATAATATATATTTATATTTTAAATTTTAACAATTATATATTAATTTTTATAATTAATTTTTAAAATATATATTTTTTAAAATAATACATAATTATATATTTTTTATTTTTATATATTTATAATATAAAATTTTAAAATTTTAATATTAATATATATATAATATAATAAATAAATTTTATATATTTTAAATATATATATAAAAAGATATATAT
>NW_023659993.1:0-20174 GCF_015228065.2 Penaeus monodon | reverse complement strand
GTTAAAAAAAGGAAAACCAGGCCCAGTTGAGGAAACCAGCCTAGTTGTGGAAACAAGCCCAGTTGAGGAAACTTCCCCATTTGAGAAAATTGGCCCAGTTGAGGAAACTTCCCCATTTGAGAAAATTGGCCCAGTTGAGGAAACTTCCCCATTTGAGAAAATTGGCCCAGTTGAGGAAACTTCCCCATTTGAGAAAATTGGCCCAGTTGAAGAGTTAAAACAACAAAACCCTGGTGAGAGTGATTGCTTTTATGAATACTGTAATTTATATGTCATTACTGATTATTGAAAATTCATCTAACAGGTGATGATGTTTTTCACTGAACAGGGTTATCTGATGAGACATTATTTTACATTATGTGGCTGATAATATGTAGTGGATATAAAAAAGTATCATTGTGTAGTTATATAGGCTGTTCAGATCCTTATGAGACCTATGATAAGCTTTAGAGGTTGGATTAATATTTATCTTGCACGACATGCTTTTGCCTAATCGATTCCCATTGCAGGAAAATATAAAAGATTTGGATGGAAGGCGAAGATTCTAACATAAATCCGTGTGTAAGGGATGTCAGAATCAGTTAGTTTGTGTAGTATAATGAGTGTATTGTAGTGAATACTCTTCTTGGGTAGAGAAGGTAATGAAAGTTATTATGGGTGTAGAAGAAAGTCCTTGTAGGTCCGTGTGCCTTATATGTATTATCTTTGAAACAGATAGGATTACCTGCTACATTTTCCTATGATATCTATGAGTTGGTAACAGTAGGTATATTGGTGTAAAGGGAAATATAAACTATTTTTGTTTTTTATACAAAATATGTACTTTTGTCTGACTTTATTTTTCAGTCATATTTCGTCTGTGGGTAGTTTTATCTCCAATAATTCTCATTTTCTATAAATTATACAGTGGAAACACATTTTCACAGAAAGAAAATGTATTGAAATAACTCTTAGAATTCAATAAGCAATGTTTAATTAGTTCCTGTAGAGCAGTGGTTCTCATTTTTTTGTATCGTTATCCCTGACAGTGTTGTGAGAGAACACCAGTCTTCAACCTTGTGAATTTTAGGAAAGAAAAATGTTGGAATATTTAATTTTTTATGCATTTTATATATATGTAAGAAACTGATATACTCAGGAAAAAAACAAACAAACTATTATTCCTTTAACAAAAAGTAGAATTAACATATTGTTCTTTTTTTACAAACTATTATTCCTTTAACAAAAAGTAGAATTAACATATTGTTCTTTTTTTTACAAATTGGAATTAAAGCATTGTTTCTTTGGTAATACCCCCCCAATCCCTTGCCCGTTGTTGTCATGGGGGGGCTTAGGAGGCGGAGACTGGGACCCAATGATGGGGAACTCCCCAACCTTTGGGACTCAGCCCTCGACTCAACTAATTTTGCATGGTCTTTATTTTCCTTCCCACCTTTCGTTTCTGTCCCTTCACCAAACCCTTCTGCTTTCCACCTCCTAAGGTGTGAGAGCCGTGCTGAAAGGATGAAAGGCTGACTTTGTGCCAATCCTGAACGGCCTGAGGGAGCCATGGGCACGGTATTCCCCTGATTTAGCTATCTAGCCCTTACCCCTCAAGGGGACCCTGAGGGGTGGACTGTTTTTATCCCCAACATAATCCAGGCTTACCATGGCCAGTAATGAAAACTTATCCCCACTATTAGGGGCAGTGAGGCTTGCCCCTTTATCAAATAGCCCCAAAGATGTAAACCCACCCGATTCCCTGACCCCAGGCTATCCTTTGACCACGGCTCCGAACACTGCAATAACTACCCCCTCATCAATACCTACTAGTACAGTAGCCAACAATCAACCCTTAAGGAACATTTCCACTCTCCCAGCAAGCTCAACTTCAACACCTCTACCCCCACAACCTCCAACATCAACCACCCCATCCTCCCTTATTAATACCTTACAGCCTTATTGCCCACCTCCCCATAACACTACCTCCCTCAACACTACTTCATCTTCGTCACGCCCCCGCCCTTCGACTACCCCTATCTCTACAACAATTTTGAATACCCTCTTCAGCGCAGCCAAATGGGACCGATTTTTTGTGATCCCTCCCACAGCTCCCTACTCTGACAACACCCTTCTCTTCCAACAATGTCCCCAAAAACAATCAATCACAATCACCTCCACCTTCCTTTGCTCCTATACTTGAGACACCAGTCCTCTCTTCCCCCCCTCACAAGAAATCCTTTATCCCCCAAAACTCCCCAACCAACTCCTCAGAAGAAACCATTGAAAATATTCAAGACTACATAATGAAAACTGACACTCAACCTCCAAATATTACAACTGCACCTTCCACACTCCAAGTAACTGCTGATATCCATCCTCCTCCTAATGATATCCCCCCTACACCCAATCCTCCTACCCCCTCCCAACACAGCCCATCCCCCCCGACCCCAACCCCGCCCACATTAACCCTCCCACCATCCCCTCTATCCCTTCCACTCCCTCCTGGATACACACGTGAATCCCTTATGTCACAAGTATCCCCTTCCTCAGACCCTCCATCTCCTAATACCCCTCCTAGTAGAACACCAACTCCCACACCTCTCCCATCTCAGACCTCTCAATCCTTTTCCCACCCTCTAGCTGCTTCCCTCTCAAAATCTCCAACACGTACTACAATATATATCAGTAAAGTATAACTATCCTTCATTGGAATATTCGCGGTTTCCGCTCCCACAGACCTGACCTTCGTCATATCCTTTCCTCTTATAATCCATCTATTGTATGCCTTCAAGAGACCTTTCTTACACATCCTCCAATACCAATCCCCAATTATCATTTTGTCTCTTCCCCACATTCCCTTTATGTCTCATCCATACTTATCAATCAGAAAACACCTTATGTCACACCTCCCTTTCAAACCAATGTCCCTTGCACAGTTATCCGTATCTTCCTTCATCGTTGGATCACAGTGATTTCAGTCTACTTCTCCCCTTCCCACCCCATTGACTTTGTTGCTTTTGAAAATCTAATTTCCCAACTTCAACCACCTTTCCTCATAGTTGGTGACTTTAACTGCCGCCACACTCTATGGGGTGATTCTGTCACAAACTCCCGAGGCCGATCTCTAGAGCGCTTCCTCTCCACAGCTGACCTTACTATTCTAAATTCAGATCGCCCTACACACTTTGATACACGCACACAATCTTTTTCATGCATTGACCTCTCTCTATGTTCCCCTTCTCTTCATTTAGATTTCCACTGGTCAGTCTTAGACCACTTTCCCTATAGTGACCATTTTCCAGTTCTCCTTTCTCCTACTTCATATGTACCACTCCCTAACTCCCCACGCTGGTGCTTTGATAGAGCTGACTGGCATACTTTCACTTCACTCTCTGCTATTCATACCCCTCCATCCTCCCTCACCTCCATTTCAGAAATGATACAGTATTTCACAAATACAGTCTTAAGAGCTGCACATACAGCTATCCCTCGAACCTCAAGACCATATACCATGTGTTCCATGGTGGAATTCTGATTGCACTAAAGCACTTCGCTTAAAACATGCAGCCTGGAACAGTTACCGCTACAAAAGAGGTACTCCAAATCAACTATCAGCCCTTATCTCCTTTAAAAGAGCATCTGCCTATCTTCGTCGTACAATCCGGAATAGTAAAACAAATAGCTGGCGAAATTATGTTTCATCAATTACATCCTCTACATCTATCTCAAATGTTTGGTGCCGAATTCATAAACTATTAGGCAAACATCCCCCCCATCCTGCCCCTGTCCTCCATATTCGAAATACCCTCATTTCTGATCCTCTCCAAGTTGCTAATGAACTGGGTGATTATTTCAGCCAGGTCAGTAGTGGTTCTCACCTTTCTCCACACTTCTCTTCTATTAAGACCACCAGAGAACGTACCCCCATTACCTTCACCCCATCCTCTGCTGAGTCCTATAATGCCCCATTTTCTTCCTCTGAACTCATTACTGCCCTACAATCGTGCCGTAACACTCATGAAGGCCCTGACGGTATTCACTACCGTATGCTCCGGCAACTCCCATCTTCCTCCTTATCCTTCCTATTAAAAATTTACAACCACATATGGACATCAGGAAATTTCCCTTCTAATTGGCGAGAAGCTCTTATCCTTCCCTTCCTGAAACCCAATAAATCGGGTACCCTTCCTCAAGACTATCGCCCCATCGCACTAACTAGCTGCTTGTGCAAACTATTAGAGCGAATGGTGAACTTCCGCTTAATGTGGTATCTTGAATCTCACAATCTTCTCTCTCCTTCCCAATTCGGTTTTCGCCGTGCCAGAAGCACAGTTGACCCCCTTGCTCATTTTGAGACATATATTACATCTGCATTTGCACGCCATGAATCCGTACTAGCTATTTTTTTTGATCTAGAAAAAGCGTATGATACGACATGGCGGTACCATATTCTCCAGCAATTGTCCTCTCTAGGCATACGTGGAAACATGGGTGTCTTCATAAAGTCCTTCCTCTCCCAACGCACTTTCCAGGTCAAAATCGCCTCTGCCACATCATCTTTCTTTCCCCAAATCGAAGGTGTCCCACAAGGCAGTGTGCTCAGTACCACTTTATTCCTTCTTGCTGTTAATGATATTGTCTCAATTATACCACCAGGAGCCCGGTCATCACTATATGTTGATGATTTAGCCATCTATGCTTCTGACACATCCATACCAAATCTCTACCAATTTCTTCAATCTGCAATCTCATCAGTATCTTCCTGGGCCACAAACCATGGCTTCCGCTTCTCTACCTCTAAATCTTTCTCCATTCTTTTCTCTCGCTCACGTGTAGGTCCCCTACCCCCACTCTTCTTATATGGCACTCCACTCCAATGCCGTTCCTCTGGCAAATTCCTAGGTGTCATTTTTGACTCCAAACTGTCCTGGCGAGACCATATTCTACACATTAAAGAAAAAGCTCTCCGCCGTCTTCGAATCTTAAAAACTCTATCCCATATATCATGGGGCTCAGATCGCAAAACTCTCCTTCATCTTCATGTTACTTGATCCTCTCCACTCTTGATTATGGATGCCATATCTACTCCTCTGCCTCAACTTCTCTCCTTGCCCATCTTGATACAATCCATCACTGTGGTCTTCGCTTAGCACTAGGTGCCTTTCGCTCCTCCCCAGTTGAGAGCCTGTACACTGAATCAGGCATACCATCTCTATCTCGACGTCGTGCCCTTCTCTCTCTCCGATGCTATGTTCGATTCCACCAATTTTCCCTCACTAAACTAACTATCCCACAACCCCTACTTCTTTACCTTAGCTTCATCTCCACGATTACCTACTCCTTTCTCCACTCGCATGGATACCCTCCTCTCCCATTCCCCTTTCCCCCATCTCCAACCTCTCCCGTTCTCTGTCCATTCCATCCCTCCATGGCTTATACCTCACCCCCATATTTGCTCTTCTGTTTTCCCCGACCCACCAAAATAAAATATCCCTCCTACTGTCCTTCTCACACATTTCCTTGACCATGTCTCCAATCATTCCTCTAGTATTCACGTATATACTGATGGCTCCAAATCCACCTCCGGTTCTGGTTTTGCAGTAATCTTCCCAACTCGTACTTTCAAATACTCCCTTCCTCCTGAATCCAGTGTCCTTACTACAGAACTGTATGCACTCCTTTTTGCTCTAAAACACATACTCACTCTCCTCTTCCTCTTTTACAATTTTTACTGACTCCCGTAACTCATTAACTCTCATAAAGTCAATACACACCACCAACCCACTTGTTTGTAAGATCCAGAACTGGTTGTTCTACCTGTCCACACGCCATAAAACAATCAAATTTTGCTGGGTGCCCAGCCATGTTAGAATCCCCGGCAATGAACAGGCAGATACACTAGCACGCCACGCCTCTATGTCCACATCATACCAACCACGCTTCTCACGTATCCCAGCCACGGATTATTACCCACACTTTAAGACCTTCTTGTATAATCGATGGCAATCTTTTTGGTCAAGCCTCCGCACTAATAAATTACATTCTGTAAAACTATCAATCTCCTCCTGGTCAACTCCATTTCATCGGAACAGACGTTGGGAGACCGCTCTCGTCCGATTGCGCATTGGCCACACCCGTCTAACACACTCCTATCTGATGTCACAATCTGATCCACCCTTATGTTCCTTATGTAATGTTCCCCTTTCAACCCCACACATCCTTTTGGGTCGTGCCCCCCGTTTTGAAACAACCCGTACGTCTACTTTCCCCCACCTATCCTCCTTAAACCAACCTCCCAACCTATCGACATCCTTACAGAATCCCACACTTTCTGCTTCAACAACCTATTCTTTTTTCCTCAACCGCATCATATCCTTCATCTAATCTAACTCCTTACCACACCCGACCCTAACCCCTTTCACTCACCATTCCTTTGCCCAGCTTAGACAACTAATCACTAACTCAACCACCCTTCCCTAACATTAACTATAGTGCTACATGACCTTAGATTCTAGCACATTTCTCTTGTTTTTAAACCATTACCATTCTTTGGTAATAAATAAAAATTATACGTTATTTTTTGCATTATTGAGGGGAGACATGGTATTTTTTGTCCTGTAATCACATATTAACAATAAGCAAAATCAAATTCAGTTTTAGTTTTTATATAAAGGTTTAAAAAGACATTTGCTGTATGAAGGGCATGTCTTTTTTATGTACTCATTGTTTTGGAATTATTTTCCCTTTGCTAGATGCCAAAAATCTGAACTATATTTAGCTGTAGTTATATGAGCTTTGTATTCACTCCGGGATACGGAACAGCATAAATTTATTTCCTAAGAATTTTTTTTTTGCTTGAATAATGTACTGTCTAGTGATGAGAAACAACTGCCCTTTATATTTTATATTCCCTTTCCTTTACGGTAGCAGTTGATCTAAGCTTGAAAGTTCTTATTGCAGACTCTGTGTCGAAATGGAGAGGCCTGTTCAACATTGTCTCGTATGTAGTATTAACAGAAAATAGAACTATTTGTGCTCCATCTGGAGGTGTTATAAGCTATGCAAAACTGTATATAAATGCTATATGATTAAAATATCTCCTTCTTTTTTAATCTTTAGAATGAAGGCAGCATCTTTATGTTTTTTTCATTGCAGTTAATGTTATAGTAGTTCTGTCCTGCTTCTGATTTGTTTTTGGTATTTAAAAAAAGATTTACTGTAGATTTTTTTGTCTTATTTGCCAGTACGATTTGCTTCACTTCAGTCACATTCCAGCAGCTCATTCTTTTTACAGTTGACAACACAGTATAGTAATTTAAATATCTATTTCTTCCCTGGAATTTAATGAAGTACATATATTTTTTATTTTCACTAGCAAAGTAATACACACACACTCACCCCTCACACTCATACTCATACACTCACACCCACACTCATACTCATACACTCACACCCACACTCACACTCATACTCACACACTCACACTTACACTCACACTCACACTCACCACACTCACACCCACACTCATGCTCACACTCACACTCACACTCCCACTCACACTCATACAAGCACTCACACGCACACACACATGCATGAGACACAAGTAGACCCACACGTGCAGATATGTGTGCAGACATGCGCACAACGCATACACACGCACACACTATGCACACACGCCCACATATACACAAGCACATGCACACACGCATGCACATGCACACGTGCATGCACATGCCATGCGCATGCATATAGCACACAGCGCATGCACACGCGCATGCACATGTACAGCACATGTACATGTACATGTACATGCACATGCACATGCACATGCACATTCACCACACACACACACACACACACACACACACACACACACAACACACACACCAACCACACACACACACACACACACACACACCACACACACACACACACACACACACCACACACACACACACATATGCTATAGTTATCTATTTACAGTATTTGCATGATCTTCTGTATGTAGATTTTCTTTTCTTTTGTTACTTTTTTCTAAAAAAATAAGAAAAAAAAGTCATATGATTGCTGTATTTACATATCTTAGTTTTAAGGGAATTTAAGAGAAAGCATATTACAAAAATATCTGAAATCCTATATAGAGAAATATATTGCTTACTTTATTTAGGGACAGATCTGATGTTCTTATGGTTGAGCTTTTTGCATACACACGGGCCAAATAATCTGTGCAAGGGGTATATTTAATATTCCAAGTGGACTTTTAAAAATTTCAGGAACCAGAAGGACAAGCTGAGAGAAATCAGGAAACTACCCAGGTTACTGAGCTAATGGAAGAAGAGAGGATTCCAGGTGAGAAACTGTGAATTTTGTGAATGGTGAAACAAAGACTTTGACTTGCAAGCAGATGTAGATGCAACCAAGTTTTGTGCTGGAGTAAGAGAATCTTCATAGCTCAGGTATAATAGATATTTTGAGACCTTTATCACCTTTTAAAGCATTAAAGTACATTATTTATTTCTTAAGACGACATTACCCCAGCTTCATCAGTATACACGTCAAATTATATTCATAACCCACATATGAAAAAAGGTATAATCTGTTTTAACACATAAATCCTTTACAATTGACTCTCAGAAACATTACAAAGTGCTAAAGTATTTCCCAGTAAAATCAAAAATAATAGCCATAGTAATAAGAAAGTTTTATCTGGAAAAGGGTAAGAATCTATGTTGTGTGGGAAAAAAGTTTTTAAAATCTGCATGTGTTTTCTGTCCCTGAAATTGACTATCAGTAGATTGTTTTCTGTTGTACTTGATGTATTAAACTAAAGCTTTAGTGTTTATTGAAAGTAGTTGTAGATGCTAATTCTTGAGAGAGAGAAAAAAATAAGAAAGTGATTGAGCAATTAAAGAATAAAAAATTTAACTCATTCCCCTTTTCTTAAAGGAAAAAAAAATCCAATATCTTGTAAAGTACAGTTTCCAAGTTCTGAAAAACATTAAGTAATTACATTTTTTTGTTGTTGACTATATATCTGTCTGAGAATTAGCAAAAAATGTAAAATTCCCTCTAGACTGTGAAAGATTCATGAAGTACAGCTTGCAAGTCTGAACAGAGGACAATCATCTTGGAATTTTTTCTATCCTTTTTCTCAGTGGCAGTTTATCTAAGCTTAAAAGTTCTAATTACAGACTCTGTATCAATAATGGAGAGGCCTGTGTCAACATTTTCTCGGACTGTCAGTATGGTAGTATTTACAAAAAGAAAAAATTTGTTATTTTGTGTGCTCCCTATGGAGGTGATGTAGGCATATACATCATTACATCATACCTGTATATAATCACTTACATTTTTTATATTTTTTTATTTGCTCTTATCTTGTTTTTTTGGAAACTTTGCAACTGCATTGTTTCTTCAATGTTGCTATTGTTATTGAGAAACATCTGTAATTGTGTCTTTCCATTTATTCCTTTATTATATTTTTCTCCTGATCCCTTGTTTATTTAGGTTTTATTTCAACTGCATGCCAGCAGTTCTTTTTTTCATATCCTGTACGAGTGGCATAGTCCCGGATAGGGGCACAGGGGCTAAATAATATCCCCAGTAAAATTTGTGAATTGTTGATTTGGTCTTTAATCTTGAAAATTTTGTCAGTCAGTCATATAAGTCAATAGTAAAATATGAAAGGGAAACATGGATCTTGTCTCTTTAAAAGCTCTGGGGGGCAAGTGAATTTTTTCACCGCAGTGCCTCCACTTCCTGAACTCCCGGCTATGCTGCTCTATTGTAATGCAAGGTTTACATCAAAAAGCTGTGGTAATTTCAGAGGATGATTTTGGGTAGCCATTATAAAAGATTTTTACTCTGATGTATATAGATTTATTGAGCAGATATGATTTATTTGCCAGACAGATAAATAGGGTGTCCTTGGTAGGGTTGCTGATATCTCGTATGTGTCCTATTTTATTCTCAGTATTTGAAACATAATTAGAGTACTTGCTTATGCTGTTGGATGTCAATTATATATTATTTGTGCCTTGTGGCATTTCTGTGGGTGGATGAGCAAAAAGAACCATCATGCCCAGACCTTGAACTTGGGTTTAAAATGCTTCTTCCCTCCACTTTGCATACCTTTAATTCTCAGGTCTCAGCAAAGGTAGGGCCTATATATATATTATATATATATATTTTATATTATATATATTATATATATATTATATATATATGTATATATATATATGTAATATATATATATAATATAAAATATAATATATATAATATATATTTTAAAATATATAATATATATAATAATATATAAAATAATATATATATATATATATATATATTTATATATTATAATAATATATATTTTATATATATATATATAATATATTTTATATATATATATATATTATATTATATATATATATTTATATATATAATGTGTGTGTGTGTGTGTGTGAGTGTAAAGCATATTTTGTATATATATGCATACACTCCACACACACACACACATATATATATATATTTTATATTATATATATATATTCTATATATATATATTATATATTATATATTTTATATATATATATATATATTATATATATTATATATATATATTATATATAAATATAAATATATATATATATTATATATATATCTATATATATTATATATATATATATATTATATATATATATATATATATATTATATATATATTATATATATATTTATATATATTATATATATTATATACATATATATTTACATATATATATATAATTATATATATTATAATTATATAATTTTATATAAAATATATATATATAGGCCCTACCTTTGCTGAGACCTGAGATTATAAAGGTATGCAAAGTGGGGGGAAGAAGCATTTTAAAGCCAAGTTCAAGGTCTGGGCATGATGGTCTCTTTTTGCTCATCCACCCACAGAAAAGCCACAAGGCACAAATAAAATATAATTGACATCCAACACATAAGCAAGTACTCTATTATGTTTCAAATACTGAGAATAAAATATGACCATACGGATATCAGCAACCCTAAACCAAAGGGCATTTCCCCCATTTTATCTGTCTGGCAATAAATCATATCTGCTCATAAATCTATATACATCAGAGTAAAAATCTTTTATATTGGCTCCCCAATCATCCTCTGAAATTACCACAGCTATTTGAATGTAACCTTGCATTACAATAAGCAGCATAGCAGAGTTCAGAGGGGAAAGGGCATTGCGTGAAAAATTAAATTGCCTCCAGAGCTTTTAAAGAGACAAGATCCATGTTTTACCTTCATATTTTACTTTTGGGCTTATATGACTGACTGAAAAAATTTTCAAGATTAAGACCAAATAACAATTCACAAATCTTCTGGGTATGTATTTAGCCCTGTGCCCCTACCCGGGACTATGCCACTCGTCAGGATATGAAAAAAGAACTGCTGGCATGCATTGAAATAAACCTAAATAACCAAAGGGGATCAGGAGAAAAATAACTAAAGGACATAAATGAAGCACAATTACAGATTTTTCTCAATAACAATAGCACATTGAAGAAAATGCGTTGCAAGTTTCCAAAAAACAAGATAAGAGCAATAAAATATAAAATATGTAAGTGATTAATACAGGTATGCATGTAATGATGTATTGCCTACTCACCTCCTAGGAGCACACAAATAACTAATTTTTCTTTTGAAATACTACCATACTGACAGTCCGAGAAAATGTTGACAGGCCTCTCCTTATTGATACGAGTCCTGTAATTAGAATTTTTAAAGCTTAGATAAAACTGCACTGAGAAAAAGGATAGTAAAATTCCAAGATGATTGTCTCTGTGTTCAGACTTGCAAGCTGACTTCATGAATCTTTCAAGTCTAGAGGAACTTTACATTTTTTTAATTCTCAGACAGATATTAGTCACAACAAAAAATGAAATTACTTAATGTCTTTCAGAATTTGGGAAACTGTACTTTACAAGATATTGGTTTTTTTTTTCCTTTAAGACAAGGAATGAGTTAATTCTTTATTTCTTTAATTGCTCAATCACTTTCTTATATTTTTTTCTCTCTCTCAAAAATTAGCATCTACAACTACTTTCATAAAAACACTAAAGCTTTAGTTTAATACATCAAGTACAACAGAAAACAATCTACTTGATAGTCAATTACAGGGACAGAAACACATGCAGATTTTTAAAAACTTTTCCACACAACATAGTTTCTTACCTTCTCCAGATAAAACTTACTTATTACTATGGCATATTATTCTTGATTATACTGAACTACTTGAGCATTTTGTAATGTTTTCTGAGAGTCAATTGAAAATGGATTTATGTTTTAATCGATTATACCTTTTATCATATGTGGATTATAAATATAATGACTTGTATACTGATGAAGCTGGAGTAATGTCTGGTCTTAAGAATAAATAATGTATTTTAAATTTGCTTTAAAAGGCTGATAAAGGTCTCAAAATATCTATTATACCTGAGCTATGAAGATTCTCTTACTCCAGCACACACTTGGTTGCATCTACTCTGCTTGCAAGTCAAGTCTTTGTTGCACCATTCACAAAATTCACAGTTTCTCACCTGGAATCCTCTCTTCTTCCATTAGCTCATAACCTGGGTATTTTTCCTGATTTCTCTCAGCTTGTCCTTCTGGTTCCTGAATTTTTAAAAGTCCACTTGGAATATTAAATATACTCTTGCACAGATTATTTGCCTGTGTGTATGAAACAGCTCAACCATAAAAACATCAATCTGTCCTAAATAAAGTAAGCAATATATTTCTCTATATAGGATTTCAGATATTTGTGTAATATGCTTTCTCTCTAAATTCCATTAAAACTAAGATATGAAAATACAGCATCATAGACTTTTTTTTCTTATTTTCTTTAGAAAAAAGTAACAAAAAGAAAGAAAATCTACATACAGAAGATCATGCAAATACTGTAATAGATAACTATATGCATATGTGTGTGTGTGTGTGTGTGTGTGTGTGTGTGGTGTTGTGTGTTGTGTGTGTGTGTGTGTGTGTGTGTGTGTGTGTTTTGTGTGTGTGTTTGTGTGTGTGTGTGTGGTGGGTGCATGTGCATGTGCATGTGCATGTGCATGAAACATGTACATGTACATGTGCATGTACATGTGCATGCGCGTGTGCATGCGCGTGGGGCAATGCATGCGCATGTGCATGTGCATGCACGTGTGCATGTGCATGCGTGTGTGCATGTGCTTGTGTATATGTGGGCTGTGGTGCATATGTGTGTGCGTGTGTATGCGTGTGCGCATGTCTGCACACATATCTGCACGTGTGTGCCCTACTTGTGTCTCATGCATGTGGGGTGTGCGTGTGAGTGCTTGTATGAGTGGGGAGTGTGAGTGTGAGTGTGAGTGTGAGCATGAGTGTGGGTGTGAGTGTGTGTGAGTGTGAGTGTGTGAGTGTCAGTGTGAGTGTGTGAGTATTAGTGTGAGTGGGGGTGTGAGTGTATTAGTATGAGTGTGGGTGTGAGTGTATGAGTATGAGTGGTGGGTGTGAGTGTGTGAGTATGATGTGAGTGTGAGTGTTTGTGTTATTACTTTGCTAGTGAAAATAAAAAATATATGTACTTCATAAATTCCAGGGAAGAAATAGATATTGAAATTACTATACTGTGTTGTCAACTGTAAAAGAATGAGCTGCTGGAATGTGACTGAAGTGAAGCAAATCGTACTGGCAAATAAGACAAAAAAATCTACGTAAATTTTTTTTTTAAAATACCAAAACAAATCAGAAGCAGACAGAACTACTATAACATTAACTGCAATGAAAAAACATAAAGATGCTGCCTTCATTCAAAAGATTAAAAAAGCAAGGAGATATTTTAATCATATAGCATTTATATACGTTTTTGCATATGCTTATAACACCTCCAGATGGAGCACAAATATGTTCTATTTTCTGTTAATCTACCATACGAGACAATGTTGACACAGGCCTCTCCATTACTGACACAGAGTCTGCATAAGAACTTTCAAGCTTAGATCAACTGCTACCGTAAAGGAAAGTAATATAAAATATAAGACAGTTTGTTTTCTCTCATCACTAGACAGTAATCATTTCAAGCAAAACACTTCTTGGGAAATAAATTTTATGCTGTTCCTGTATCCCGGAGTGAATACAAAGCTCATATAACTACAGCTAAATATAGTTCAGATTTATGGCATCTAGCAAAGGGAAAATAATTCCAAAACAATGAGTACATAAAAAGACATGCATTCATACAGCAAATGTCTTTAATCCTTTATATAAAAACTAAAACTGAATTTGATTTTGCTTATTGTTAATATGTGATTACAGGACAAACTATACCATGTCTCCCCTCAATAATGCAACAATAACGTATAATTTCTATTTATTACCAAAGAATGGTTAATGGTTAAAAGCAAGAGAAATGTGCTAGACATCTAAGGTCATGTAGCACTATAGTTAATGTTAGGGAAGGGTGGTTGAGTTAGTGATTAGTTGTCTAAGCTGGGCAAAGGAATTGGTGAGTGAAAGGGTTAGGGTCGGGTGTGGTAAGGAGTTAGATTAGATGAAGGATATGTATGCGGTTGAGGAAAAAGAATAGGTTGTTGAAGCAGAAAGTGTGGGATTCTGTAAGGATGTCTGATAGGTTGGGAGGTTGGTGAAGGGAGGATAGGTGGGGGAAAGTAGACGTACGGGTTTTGTTTCAAAACGTGGGAAAGACAATAGGATGTGTGGGATTGAAAGGGGAACATTACATAAGGAACATAAGGGTGGATCAGATTGTGACATCAGATAGGAGTGTGTTAGACGGGTGTGGCCAATGCGCAATCGGACGAGAGCGGTCTCCCAACGTCTGTTCCGATGAAATGGAGTTGACCAGGAGGAGATTGATAGTTTTACAGAATGTAATTTATTAGTGCGGAGGCTTGCCCAAAAAAGATTCCCATCGATTATACAAGAAGGTCTTAAAGTGTGGGAAAATAATCCGTGGCTGGGATACGTGAGAAGCGTGTTTGGGTATGATGTGGACATAGAGGCGTGGCGTGCTAGTGTTCTGCCTGTTCATTGCCGGGATTCTAACATGGCTGGGCACCCAGCAAAATTTGATTGTTTTATGGCGTGTGGACAGGTAGAACAACCAGTTCGGGATCTTAAAAACAAGTGGTTTGGTGGTGTGTATTGATTTTATGAGATTTTAATGTTTTTTACGGGAGTCAGTAAAAATTGTAAAAGAGGAAGAGGAGAGTGAGTATGTGTTTTAGAGCAAAAAGGAGTGCATACAGTTCTGTAGTAAGGACACTGGATTCAGGAGGAAGGGAGTATTTGAAAGTACGAGTTGGAAGATTACTGCAAAAACCAGAACCGGAGGTGGATTTGGAGCCATCAGTATATACGTGAATACTAGAGGAATGATTGGAGACATGGTCAAGGAATGTGTGAGAAGGGCAGTAGGAGGGATATTTTATTTTGGTGGGTCGGGAAAACAGAAGAGCAAATATGGGGGGTGAGGTATAAGCCATGGAGGGATGGAATGGACAGAGAACGGGAGAGGTTGGAGATGGGGGAAAGGGGAATGGGAGAGGAGGGTATCCATGCGAGTGGAGAAAGGAGTAGGTAATCGTGGAGATGAAGCTAAGGTAAGAAGTAGGGGTTGTGGGATAGTTAGTTTAGTGAGGGAAAATTGGTGGAATTGAACATAGCATCGGGGAAAGAGAAGGGCACGACGTCGAGATAGAGATGGGATGCCTGATTCAGTGGGACAGGCTCTCAACTGGGGAGGAGCGAAAGGCACCTAGTGCTAAGCGAAGACCACAGTGATGGATTGTATCAAGATGGGCAAGGAGAGAAGTTGAGGCAGAGGAGTAGATATGGCATCCATAATCAAGAGTGGAGAGGATCAAAGTAACATGAAGATGAAAGGGGAGTTTTGCGATCTGAGCCCCATGATATATGGGATAGAGTTTTTAAGATTCGAAGACGGGGGAGAGCTTTTTCTTTAATGTGTAGAATATGGTCTCGCCAGGACAGTTTGGAGTCAAAAATGACACCTAGGAATTTGCCAGAGGGAAAGGCATTGGAGTGGAGTGCCATATAAGAAGAGTGGGGGTAGGGGACCTACACGTGAGCGAGAGAAAAGAATGGAGAAAGATTTAGAGGTAGAGAAGGAAGCCATGGTTTTTTGGCCCACGAAAATACTGATGAGATTGCAGATTGAAGAAATTGGTAGAGATTTGGTATGGATGTGTCAGAAGCATAGATGGCTAAATCTCAACATATAGTGATGCCGGCTCCTGGTGGTATAAATTTAGACAATATCATTAACAGCAAGAAGGAATAAAGTGGTACTGAGCACACTGCCTTGTGGGACACCTTCGATTTGGGGAAAGAAAGATGATGTGGCAGAGGCGATTTTGACCTGGAAAGTGCGTTGGGAGAGGAAGGACTTTATGAAGACACCCATGTTTCCACGTATGCCTAGAGAGGACAATTGCTGGAGAATATGGTACCGCCATTGTCGTATCATACGCTTTTTCTAGATCAAAAAAAATAGCTAGTACGGATTCATGGCGTGCAAATGCAGATGTAATATTGTCTCAAAATGAGCAAGGGGGTCAACTTGCTTCTGGCACGGCGAAAACCGAATTGGGAAGGAGAGAGAAGATTGTGAGATTCAAAATACCACATTAAGCGGAAGTTCACCATTCGCTCTAATATTTGCACAAGCAGCTAGTTAGTGCGATGGGGCGATAGTCTTGAGGAAGGGTACCCGATTTATTGGGTTTTTAGGAAGGGGAAAGGGTAAGAGCTTCTCGCCAATTAGAAGGGAAATTTCCTGATGTCCATATGTGGTTGTAAATTTTTTTAAAAGGAAGGATAAGGAGGAAGATGGGAGTTGCCGGACATACGGTAGTGAATACCGTCAGGGCCTTCATGAGTGTTACGCACGATTGTAGGGCAGTAAAGAGTTCAGAGGAAGAAATGGGGCATTATAGGGCTCAGCAGGGATGGGGTGAAGGGAATGGGGATACTTCTCTGGTGGTCCCTTAATAGAAGAGAAGAGTGGAGAAAAGGGAGATCCACTACTGACCTGGCTGAAATAATCCCCATTCATTAGCAACTTGGAGAGGATCAGAAATGAGGGTTTTCGAATATGGAGGGCAGGGGCAGGATGGGGGGGGTTTTGCCTAATAGTTTATGAATTCGGCGCCAAACATTTGAGATAGATGTAGAGGATGTAATTGATGAAACATAATTTCGCCAGCTATTTGTTTTACTATTCCGGATTGTACGACGAAGATAGGCAGATGCTCTTTTAAAGGAGATAAGGGCTGATAGTTGATTTGGAGTACCTCTTTTGTAGCGGTAACTGTTCCAGGCTGCATGTTTTAAGCGAAGTGCTTTAGTGCAATCGGAATTCCACCATGGAACACATGGTATATGGTCTTGAGGTTCGAGGATAGCTTTTATGTGCAGCTCTTAAGACTGTATTTGTGAAATACTGTATCATTTCTGAAATGGAGGTGAGGGAGGATGGAGGGGTATGAATAGCAGAGAGTGAAGTGAAAGTATGCCAGTCAGCTTTATCAAAGCACCAACGTAGGGAGTTAGGAAAGTGGTACATATGAAGTAGGAGAAAGGAGAACTGGAAAATGGGCACTATAGGGAAAGTGGTCTAAGACTGACCAGTGGAAATCTAAATAAGAGAAGGGAACATAGAGAGAGGTCAATGCATGAAAAAGATTGTGTGCGTGTATCAAAGGGGTTTAGGGATCTGATTTAGAATAAGGTCACTGTGGAGAGGAAGCCTCTAGAGATCGGCCTCGGGAGTTGTGACAAATAAACCCCCCAAAGTGTGGCGGCGTTTAAAGTCCCAACTATGAGGAAGGGGGTTGAAGTTGGGAAATTAGATTTTCAAAAGAACAAAGTCAAAGGGTGGGAAGGGGAGAAGTAGCTGAACACTGTGATCCAACGATGAAGGAAAATACGGATAACTGTGCAAGGGCATTGGGTTTTAAAGGGAGTGTGGGCAAAGGTGTTTTCTGATTGATAAGTATGGATGAGACATAAGGGGGAAAGTTTGGGAAAGACAAAATGATATTGGGGATTGGTATTGGGGGTTGTAAGAAAGTCTCTTGAAGGCTACAAAGATGGTTAAAAGGAAGGATATACAGGTCGTTCTGTGGAGAGAAACCGCGAATTTCCAATGAAGGATAGTTATACTTTTTTCTGATATATATTGTAGACGTGTTGGAGATTTTGAAGGGAAGCAGCTAGAGGGTGGGAAAAGGATTGAGAGGTCCTGAGATGGAGAGGTTGGGAGTTGGTGTTCTACTAGAGGGTATAGGAGATGGAGGTTTTGGGAAGGGGAACTTTGACATAAGGGATTCACGTGTGTATCCGGAGGGAGTGGAAGGGATAGAGGGGATGTGGGAGGTTTGTGGGCGGGGTTGGGTCGGGGGGGATGGCTTGTTGGAGGGGGGAGGATTGGGTGTAGGGGGGATATCTTAGGAGGAGGATGGATATCAGCATTACTTGGAGGTTGGAAGGTGCGTTTTAATATTTGGAGGTTGAGTGTCAGTTTTCATTATGTAGTCTTATATTTTCATGGTTTCTCTGAGGAGTTGGTTGGGTGTTTGGGGATAAAGGATTCTTGGAGGGGGGGAAGGAGGGCTGGTGTCTCAAGTATGGAGCAAGGAAGGTGGAGGTGATTGTGTTGATTGTTTTTGGGACTTGTTGGGAAAAGAAGGGTGTTGTCAGAGTAGGGAGCTGTGGGAGGGATCACAAAAAATCGGTCCCATTTGGGTGCGCTGAAGAGGGGATTCAAATTTTGTAGAGATAGGGTTGTCGAAGGGCGGGGCGTGCGAAAATAATTATGTTGAGGGAGGTAGTGTTATTGGGAAGTGGGCATAAAAGGCTGAAGGTATAATAAGGGAGGGTGGGTGGTTGATGTTGGGGTTGTGGGGGTAGAAAGGTTTAAGTTGAGCTTGCTGGGAGAGTGGAAATGTTCCCTTTAAGTTGATTGTTGGCTACTGTATAGTAGGGGTATTGATGAGGGGTATTTTTTGCGTGTTCGGAGCCGTTTTCAAAGGATAGCTGGGGTCAGGGAATCGGTGGGTTTCATCTTTGGGCTATTTGATAAAGGGCAACCTCACGGCCCCTAATAGTGGGGATTAAGTTTTCATACTGGGGCCCTGGTAGCCTGGATTAAAGTTGGGGGTAAAACAGTCCACCCCTCAGGGTCCTTGAGGGGTAAGGGCTAATAGCTAATAGGGGAATACCGTGCCATGGCTCCCTCAGGCCGTTCAGGATGGGAAAAGTAGCCTTCTCCTTTCAGCACGGCTCTCACACCTTAGAGTGAAACAGAAGGGTTTGGGAAGGGACAGAAACGAAGTTGGGAGGAATAAAGACCATGCAAAATTAGTTGAGTCGAGGGCTGAGTCCCAAAGGTTGGGAGTTCCCCATCATTGGGTCCCGTCTCCGCCTTCCTAACCCCCATGACACAAAGGCAAAGGGGGTTGGGGGGTATTACCAAAGAAACAATGCTTTAATTCCAATTTGTAAAAAAAGAACATAGTTAATTCATTTTGTTTTAAAATAATAGTTTTGTAAAAAAGAACAATATGTTAATCTACTTTTTGTTAAAGGGAATAAGTTTGTTTTTTTTTTCCTGAGTATTCATTTTCTACTATATATAAATGGGTAAAAAATTAAATTCAACATTTTCTTTCTAAATCACAGGTTGAACTGGTGTTTCTCTCCAACACTGTCAGGGATAACGATACAAAAAAATGAGACCCTGCTCTACAGGAACTAATTAAACAGCCCTTTTTGAATTCAAGAGTTATTTCAATACATTTTCTTTCTGTGAAATGTGTTTTCCACTGTATAATTTATAGAAAATGAGAATTAATTGGAGATAAAACTACCCACAACGAAATTGACTGAAATAAGTCAGACAAAAGTACATATTTTGTATAAAAACAAAATGTTTTATTTCCCTTACCCCCAATATACCTACTGTTTTCCAACTCATAGATATCATAGGAAAATTAGCAGGTAATCCTATCTGTTTCAAAGATAATACATATAAGGCACACGGACCTACAAGGACTTTCTTCTACACCCATAATAACTTTCATTACCTTCTCTACCCCAAGAAGAGTAAAAATT
>NW_023659992.1:0-20175 GCF_015228065.2 Penaeus monodon | reverse complement strand
TCCGTCATTAGTTTCCCATAGCCATATTGTCCATGAATTTGATTCCGTCATTAGTTTCCCATAGCCATATTGTCCATGATAATCAGCACATGTAATTGATAAAGCAACATAATCATCTTTGACCTCTTTCTCCCTAAATTAATAATAGAAAAGGCTTTTAATATGCAAATAATAATGTGTTTATTTCTTTGTGAATATATCTCCTATCACTATTTTTCATAGGGTATTTCTGTTTCATTGTTACTTTTCATGCCTGTTTACCTTGGTCTTTCAGGTTGAAAAAGAAAGATGGAGCTTTGCACAGAAACAAATGAAGATAGAAATTGAAAGGCAAGCAATAGCAGAAGAAAGAAGACATTTACAGGTCTGTTGCCATTCTGTTTAATATTAGAAAATAAATAATTCCATTTCTGTAATAAGTAACATGCACACACACGTACACACACACACACACACACACACACACACACACACACACACACACACACACACACACACACACACACACACACACACACACACACACACACACACACACACACACACACACACACACGAAGGCATACATACGCATGCACACACACACATGCACACACACACACACATGCACACACACACACATGCACACACACACACATGCACACACACACACACATGCACACACACACACACATGCACACACACACACACATGCACACACACACACATGCACACACAAACACACAAACAACACACACACACACACACACACACACACACACACACACAACACACACACACACACACACACACACACACACACACACACACACACACACACACACACACACACACACACACACATACACACACACACGTGTACATACACACTGTAAAAGGCTATCATCCTTAGTACAATGGTGAACAGAGGGTAGTTATACTTGTTAACGGCTTGACTCTTTATTTCTGAGAGTTGATACCACGCAGTATAAAACACACGAGACATGTCTAGTTATGGGTAAGGCGCTACGCGGGTCGCAGCCAGCTGCCCGGAGGGAGAGGGCGGAGCTGACCTTAGCGCGCTGGTCGCTGGCGACAAACTCTCGGTCAAACGAGGTCAAATATAAAATGTGCCCTCCGCCCTCGCTGAGCGGGTGGTTCTTATTTGGGACTTTGGATCCGCGTGTTAACCAGCCACGTGGTCCACTGGTAACAGAAATAGATTTATCAACATCCTCTAACAGAAATAGAATTATCCACATCCTATATTGCTCAGCCACCTACTCGCGCCTCGCCCTCGAGGCGCCTTCAAGGGTGACCTAACTTGGCTGGTCGTCTCGTTCTCGTGCATCGTCCTGGTGCCTTTTCGTGGCTGCTCGTCCCTGTCGTCCTCATCCTCCTGGTCCTTGGTGTAGTCTGTCCGTCCTTGATGTCCACACGTCCTCGAAAGTGTCGCACAGGTCCTCCTTGACTTCGGATTCGTCTAGACCTCCTCGTAGTCCTCGTCCAGGCCTAACTCGGCGGCGTCCTCGTCCACACGTCCTCACAGATCTTGTCCAGGTCCTTCTCGTGTCCACACATCCTCGTAATCTTCATCCGGATCTACGGGCGTCGGGGCAGGGGCGGCATCTCGGGGCGGCTGATACCTGCGTTACGAGCTCCTGGAATTTACTGGATCTGCAGGCGTCCGCCAGGCGTCGCCTATGCGCAGCATCCTGGGGCGACTGGTACCTGCGGCAAAAGTGCTGGTTTGCTGGATCTACGGGGAGTCTGGCAGGCAACGCCCGTCCACTACACTGGGACGGCTTAACACCTTTTCTGACGAAAATCTTGGTCCGCGGGCCTATGGCGATCTTCAATGACGTCCTTCCCACGGCATCCTAAGGTGACCGGAACTGTAGCAGGTTCTCCTTCGGTGCCGTGTCGGTCCGACTGCAATATATAGTCGGGGAGCCAGATCATACACGTAAGGGCCAGAGTAAGAGAAAAAGAAAGGCAACAGAGAAGAGGGGGTGTTATCTACCACTAGCCGGTTATTTATGAAATTTGCTTTTTTTTTTTTTTCATTTTGTGTTTTACTTTCACAAAGATAAAGAAGAAAATAGAAGAGGGAGACGTCAGTAGCGGTCCGCAAAGACCTAGCTTGAACTACCAACCGTCTCTGATAGATATGAGAGTAGATAAGGGAACGACAACGGCGATCCGCGAAGATCTATTTGAACCACAGTCGTCACACAGAGAAGAAATAGATGTAACTTGTACATCATGTTCGAGCCACTTGTCACAACAGACGCGTGTATGCGTGTGTGAGTGACAGCTAGCATTAATGAGAGGGAAAGCGAGAGTGACCTCACACAGAGAATGAATCACAAACACGAATATTAGCGTTCACTATAACAAAACTGAAGTAAATTAGCAATGCTAGCTATTTAAGATTATTTCAACTACCACATTGAATTCAACATATAATGATATGCGACAGAATGTACGCATGAATGAATGGTGACATGAAAAAATATTCGCGTTTTTTTTATCAAGCAAATCTTCTCGGGGTCAGAAATCTGAACTGCCGAGGTACATGTCTAGCTTTGCACGTCAGACTTCAATAAAACTCAATAACGGGGGGATCCTATACCCAAATGCCGTATATGACTGAAGCGACTCGAGCCAGGAATATAATAACCCTGCTCTCTTCTGCGTATCTGTAATGGCCGCTCGCAAAATTCCCAAAGGATATATATTTTCACGAATCACACAAACGCTTGGGGAATACCCAAAACATGCAAGCGACTTCAAGAGGGTGAGAAAGGTGTGATTAATAAGCGAATAATGATTCTAGCTTAAACCCTAGTCCTACATTAATTAACGGACGTAACCGCGGGTCACACCGACTCAAAGGGAGCCGAACGAACGAATAACTTCGGTTTATTGTACCTACTCTCGAACGACGGAGCGCAGATCTATTAGGCGTTTACGCAACCCCGGGGCAATATCGGGCAATCCTGTGCACTATGATATGGGGGAAGATCCTACGCTATATCCAAATAATACAATTTCGTTACCTGCTTCGCTCTAGCGCCGATAGAACGTGTCACCAAAAAGCAATGTAACAATGATATGTTTGCTCCCAAATTACAGGGAACCAAGCGGTCATGTGACCCTACCCACGCCGCCACCGACCGGGAAAAGAGAAAGTGAGGTCAGGTCAAGACAGGAAAATAACCTTTTTCTAATCCAAAGTGAAAGAAAAGGGACGGTCAGGTCGGGGGCGAGGGTTAGGAACGAGATAAAATGAAATGATATTCGTGATAAGATAAAATCACGAACGCGTTAAATTCGTTGCAGATGAAACAATATAAATCTCTAAAAACGAGAGAAAATAATTAATTACTTAACTAACGAACGATATTCATGTTTATTGATCACATACTCGATCGCACGGAAATGCGATCTGAGGTGGAAGAATAGTGGAGAACGTGCCATTTGCTGTCATTAGCACCTTTTAACCCAACAAAAAAACAACGGCTTAACACATGTATGGGAGAAGAAGGGAAAAGAAATAAGAAAGGGGCCCAAACGTGTACTTAAGTGTTTTTTTGTTTTTCAACATGTCTTCTAGCGGTCGAGCAGATTTTTCTTCAGGGGTGGTGTGTCCGTGTTGCATGCCAAAAGGATGCAACGGCCCTCGCTGCCACCAGATATAACGGGTATGCGTACTCTAGTACAGTGGCTGGCAGGAACGCAAAACACACGTAAAGGGGTGAACACACGCTACGACGACGCTACGACTTGTCTAGAGGGGTTAAAGCGCCGCGGTCACGGTCAGCCCACCCGGAGGGAGGCGAGGGCTGACCTTAGCGCGGTGGTAGCTTAGCACGAACTCTCGGTCAAACGAGGTCAGATATAAAATGTGACCTCCGCCCTCGCTGAGCGGGTGGTTCTTATTTGGGACTTTGGATCCGCGTGGTAACCAGCCACGTGGTCCACTGGTAACAGAAATAGATTTATCCAAATCCTCTAACAGAAATAGAATTATCCACATCCTATACACACACACGTGTACACACACACACACACGTGTACATACACACACACACGTGTACATACACACACACACGTGTACATACACACACACATGTACGTACATAAACACACACACACACACACATGTATACACACACGCGCGCGTACACACACACACACACACACGTATATACATGCACACACACACGTATACACAAGCATGCACACACACACAAGCACACACACACACACACACACACACACACACACACACACACACACACACAGCCAAGGCCGGCTGTTGGCCTCACCTGTTTTTTCTGCTCCTTCTGGAATGTTTAGATTTCACTTTCACATGTACATACACACACATGTATACACACACGCGCGCGCACACATGTATACACACGCGCGCGCACACACACACACACACACACACACATACACACACACACCACACACACAGTAACACACCACAACGTGTACACACACACGTAACACACACACACACACACACTCACACGTATAACGCACACACACGTATACGCACACACACGTATCCACCACACACACCGTATACACACACACACACACTTTCTGACCTGACGCCGTACAAGACGGACGTGCAAGTCGGCGCTCCTAGGCAGCCAAGGCCGCTGTTGGCCTCACCTTTTTTTTTCTGCTCCTTCTGGAATGTTTAGATTTCACTTAGGCTAGTACAAGTGCTGTGCAGTGACTACTCAGTTATTTTCAGTGAATTCCATAGTGTCGGTGTACATTGTAAGAAATTGAACTTTACTTGCAATACATCGGCCCCCACCTACTGCCTCGCCCCTTCCCTCTTTTTCTGGATTTAGTGTTTCGCTGATTTTATGTTGCTTCGGTACAACAGAAAAAAACATTATATGCCCTTAAACACAGTTGTGAATACCGAAACAGTGAAGTGATACAAAGATTAAATTAAGAATTTTAACATTTTTCATGCCCGGGTAGCAAAGGAGGCCGTCATACTCCGGACAAGGTGCAAGCAAAAGAAGGCCCAACCAGCTAAATCCTACCGACATTTTGAATTTCCCAGACTTCCCAAAGTTCCTCCTGTCTAATGTCACATCCCTCAACAGCAAAATAGACGAGCTGCACACTATCATCACTTCTCAATCACCGGGAATTGTAGCCATCACAGAGGCGTGGCAGATCCATACTGATACCATACATATACCTGGCTACAGCATGTTCCATCGCCTCCACACAAACAAACAAGGAGGAGGGGTTATCCTGTCGTCCCAAAACGACCTCTCGCCCACCCCCTTGGACGTGGAAGTTCCGGTTGACCTGGAAGTGTTGTGGGTGCGGGACACCCCTCCTCACCACCCTCGCCTCGCCGCGTCCCTCATCTGCTGTGTGATTTACCACCTCCCACGAGCCCCCACCAAACAACTGTTACTCAGCCACCTGACCCACACCACTGACCTTCTGCATGTGGGATACCCGTCATGCAAGATGATAATATGCGGTGATTTTAATGAAATAGACACCTTCGACCTGCAAAATGAGCTAGTAAACCCACTTATGAACAAAGAACCCTGGATTTGATCCTTACAGATTTACATGACTGGTACCAGCCTCCTCTACCATATTCTCCTGTTGGCCGCAGTAGACACATATCAGTGTTATGGCTGCCTTCGCCCACCGTCTCTCAGCCAAAGCAGACCAAGACCAGGAAATACAGGCCACTCACACAGTCCTCTATCATACACTTTGGACAGTGGATCACCCAACACTAGTGGACTGACGCTCTTACCGCTGTAGATGTGGAGGACAAGTGGCACTACTATCTGTCGACCGTCACTACGGCTTTTCACCACTTCTTTCCTGAAAAGTCACTCAGTACACACCCATCAGACCTGCCTTGGATCACGGGCCGCATCAAACGCCTCATTCAACAGAGAAATCAGGCCTTCGCACAACATCACCGCCTACAAATTACTCCGCAACACAGTCATCAGGGAAATAAAAACATCCAAGAAAACCTTCTACCACAACAAACTACAACACCTGCAGTTCAGCCAATGGTACGGAATAGTTCGGGAGCTGTCGGCCTTGCAAATAGGCCGTGCACGTTTCCATGCACCAGCAATCTTAGCCCCAGTGAAGCAGCAGAGGATCTCAATGACCACTTCGCCTCAATTTGTCAGCAGCTACCGCCTCCCCGCCTACCTGCCGGCCCGTTCACTTGCTCCCACAGTCAGTCAGTCCCAGGTGCTTCAGAAGCTGGGAAAAATCCGTGTCAAGAGAGCCACCACTCCCCTTGACCTGCCAGTGCACCTCATCAAGGAGGTCGCAATGGAACTTGCCACTCCTCTTAATTCCATAATAAACGCCTCATTGCAACAGTCTTAAGTGCCCATCACAATGGAAGACCGCATTTGTCACCGCCATCGGTAAAAACCCCAAGTCCCACCTCATTCGACAAACTACGAACCATCACCATAACTCCGTTGCCCAGCCTGCTGTGTGAAAGCTTTGTCGCCGACTGGGCTTACCAGGACCTCGCGCCCAGCGTTGACACTCGGCAGTTCGGCAACATGCGCTCCTCCTCCACTACACACTGCCTTGTCAGCTTCCTCGGCTTCGTCCACGCCCACCTCTACAACCGCAAATCCTCCGTCACCAGCATCTTCATAGATTTCAATAAAGCTTTCGACCTGGTGGACCATACTACGGTCAGGGAATGCCTCATCCCCTGGCTGGCAGACTTACTCTCCAACAGACAATAGGCCATTCGCGTGCAAGGTCAAGTTTCCAGCCTTCTGCCACTCACATGCGGAGTCCCCCAGGGGACTAGAATGGGCCCCCTGTGCTTCCTAGTCATGATTAACGACACTCTCCTTGATACCGAGCATCGTTGGAAATACGTAGACGACTCGACTATTGTCGCCGCCATTGACAGTTCCTGCCCTGACTACTCCGCCATCCAGCGCACTCTCGACAACCTCCTCTCCTGGACCACCGCAAATCACGTCACCATCAATCACCAGAAGTCGTTCGTGATGCAGTTCAACTTCTTCAACAACCCCGCCCCCTCGCCCATCCTCACGCTGGACGACCACCCACTTAACGTAATCCGTTCCACCAAGCTGCTCGGCGTCACCATCGACAAAAAGCTCTCATGGACGCAGCACGTCAGAGACATCGTGAGGTCTGCCTCGTACAGGCTTCACATGCTGCGTCGCCTCAAGTCTCTTGGTGTTCCAGTCCCGGAGCTTCAGAATATCTACAGGCTATTCATCCTGCCTAAATTGAGCTACACCTCCCCCGCCTGGTCCCCCTCCCTCACCACCACCCAGCTGCTACTACTTGAGAGGGTGCAGAAAAGGGCAGCCAAGATCATTCATGGCCCTGTCTATAACAGTTATGACAGCGCCTTGGCTGCCCTAGGCCTCACCTCCCTCGCCACTCACTACTCAACCTCACTGCAGCAGTTTGGCCTAAAATTGCTGTGCCATCCACGCCACCGTGACCTGCTGCCCCACTTCTCATCACATGACCAATAAACTTTAGTTTCTTTTTGTTCAAGATGTCCAACAGCCGGTCTTTACAATTTATTTTTCTCAGCACTTTATCATTCATTTTCTTTTCTGTCCAGTTAATACGTAATACTCATCTGTAACACCATAGTTCAAAACTTTTTTCTTTTTTTTTTCTAAGTGCCCTGTCCCACAAGGACGTTGGCGATCATGAATTTCCATGATTTTCTTGGCAATTTAGAGCGGTGGTTTGCCGTTGCCTTCCGCCCAGTGTTTTTATCGAGTCACCATCTCTATTTACCCGGTTCTGGGGCCGGCACTGACTTGGGCTGGCTTGCCCACCCAGCAGCTAGGCAGGCAATCGAGGTGAAGTTCCTTGCCCAAGGAAACAACGCGCTGGCCGATGACTCGAACTCTTGAAGTCAGATTGCCGTCGTGAGAGTCTTGAGTCCAATGCTCTAACCACTCGGCCACCGCGGCCTCTAGTTCAAAACTATTGACCTTTTTCTTGTCTGCCCTCTTCAGTACCCAACACTCAGAACCATATGAAGCATTTGGGAAAACTAGTGAGTTCAATAACTTCAGCTTTGTCTGTAAAGTAATAACAGCTCCAAGATAAGTGAATTCTTTCACATTTTCCACAACCACTCCATTGATTGTAATATGTTCATCATCATTCATTGTCGGTTATCTTCGAATCTTCATAGTCTTAGTTATTCTTGGCATTAAAAAATAAACCAGCCCTTTTGCTTGCTTCTCTAACTTTATCTAGTAGTTGTTGTAGTTCAGTGATACTGCTGGCAATTAAAACTATGTCATCGGCGTATCTTAGATTTGATATTTTGTAACCTCCAACATCTACAGTTCCTTCAAAATTCTCTAGAGCACCTCTCATAATTGCTTCAGAATATATATTAAAAAGATGCGGAGACAGAATGCAACCTTGTCGTACTCCTTGGTTGACTTCGAACCATTCTGTTAACCCACAAGTGTTTCTTACAGTTGCTTGTTGTTGGTCATAAATGGCTTTTATTAGTTGGATGATGTGTTTTGGAAATTTCATATCGTTCATGTTATTCCAGAGGATATCGTGATCAACAGTATCAAAAGCTTTAGAGTAATCGATGAAACACTGGTATAGGTCTTTCTGATGTTTTCTTTTTTTCTCTATGATAAATTTAGTTTAAAAATCTGGTTTTGGTCCTTTTTCCAAGCAAAAACCTCATTTCGTCTGCAATTTTTTCATTCTCTCGCGAAATTTTAAAAAAAAAATTTTTGCTGCGTGAATAAGCAATTATCCTTTATTCACCCCCTTTTTTTAGGTATGGGAAAAAAGACTATTTCCCCATCTTTGGCCCATTTTCTTTATTTCAATTTTTGTACAAATTTTTGAGAAGTTTTTAAACATTTTTCCCCCACTTTCTTGATTAGCCGCTATTTTTTCTCCTTCCCGGGGGCCTTTTTGTTATTTTTTTAACTCTTTATGGCTTTATAACTTCATTACATGGCAGTGGTTCATCTTCGCTGTATTGAGTCAAATTTATGTTGTGTTAGATTTTTTTTCTTTTTGAAAAAATTGGAACAATTTTGATTCCATCTATTTTTACTCTTTTCCATAACATAAAAAATCCATTTCAGTTTGATAGTGTCCTTGTGGGTTTAAAAAATTTTGTGTAACGTTTCTATCCTTGGTAAGTTCTTTAGTTGTCTTATTGATAGAACATTTTTAAATTCTCTGGAAATTTTCTTTTAATATTTTCCTTATCTTGTCGCAATAATCTTTGATTTTTGATTTTGTTTTTTGTAAATTACTTCTTAACTGGATTATTAAACCCTTTGATTTTAGGCATCTTCCTGCTTAAATTTCACTTGTGTTTCTCAGAATCCAGGGGAAATTTTATCTTTTTCTTTTTGGGCGATATTTTTTTAAGCAGCCCCCGCAGGATTTTTTCCTTCTTCCCACAACTCATTTGGTGTTTTATCATCTTACATTGATTGAGAAATTCAAATTTTTTTTACACTGAAATTCTAAAATTTTTGTAGATTTTTGTAATCGAGTTTTTAGAGGTGGGTTGGACACTCCCTTTTTAAGTTTTATTTTAAAGTCGATAGTTATAGTCGGGGGTACTGTTGAGAAGCACCAGGTCTTGTCTTACTTTTTTATACAAAATTTTTCCCTTTTAGGTTCAAACAATGTATCATTTTTTTGCGTGTTCTTTTGTTGGGGAAACCCCATGTACAAGTATCTTTTTGGGTTTTGGGAAAAATGTGTTGGTATAAAATAGATTTTTTTGTACTTTGAATTCAAAAAAATCTTCACCTCTTTCTTTTTTATATCCAAGGCCGAATTTTTTCCCCAGATGTCATTTATTAGATCATTTCTGCCCCTTGGGCATTGAGGTCTCCCAAATTTCTTTTCATCCTGTTAGGGTTGTGTTCTAAAATTTCTTGGGGAGTTAAAAAATTTTTCCCTTTTTTCATCATTTCAATGTTGGGTTGGGGCTAGCATTTTATAATACTAATGTTTTGGGTTTTGTTTATTCTACTTTTATAACGCGATCATTTATTTGGGCTGTACCCAATTTGTACAGCCCAATAAATGACGGGCAATGTGGTATGAATTATCATTTCTGTATTTAATCATTGGGGTGAGGTTTGTCAGGAGAAAAAAAAGTTGAGTGGAATCCCCGAGGCTCCTCAACTGCGTCTCCAAATGACTAGGGGGAACTATCTCTGCAGCTTTTAAACATTACACTGCAATCGCCAGCATATTTTTGGGGAAACCAGTAATCAGTAGAACCGAAGGTGTTTTTCACCCGATTCCACTGCCCTGCTGCGACAGCTTCACCCGCAAACCTGGCATAGGGACTAATGGTGCTATTCTTTTCAAGGGAACCCCAGGGGCAGTTTATTTTCTTACCCCCGGACTAAATTTTATATATATAATATATATATATATATATATATTATATATATATATATTTATATAATTGCTAAAACTTTTTTTTTGTTTCCTTTTTTTCAGTACATCAAATACATGCTCCCATCTAATGGTAAATTGAAGTCATCAGACAGTTCTGGAACGAAAAGGTAAGAAAATCCAAAATGCCATTTATGAAATGATTTGCTTCATTTTTGAATCAAGTAAGGTTTGGATAATTTTAATTACCCAGCTTTCTTTCTTTGGGCATGGGGCCCCCCTTGGTGGATCGTAATGCCAAAATTATCTTTTCCACTTTTCATATGAAGAACGACGTATGTAATAAAAAAAAATTTTTGACAATCTGAGAAATATGTTTATCTAAACTTTTCACAGCCTTGTGAAGCGAGTGGTGGTGTGTATGAACAAATAAGTCTGGTTCTCTTTCCATCTTATTTGAATTTCCGCGGTGCTTTGCTTTTAATAAAAAATCATACCAGCATATTAAGTACTTTCATAGTTTTATATTGACCTTTTTTTTTTCTTTTCTTTTCTTTTTTTACATAAAATCAATCCTATTCTCATAACTTTGTATGGTACAATTTGAAACAATGTATCAAAGTGTTAAGGGTTTCAGTTTGCTACAAAAAATGGTCTTAAATCACCAGAGACTGGAGTAGTCAGGGTTCACTCCTGGAAAGTCAACAGTAAACCATATCCAAGCGTTTCAAATAATTGTGGAATGCCGTTTTGAGTTCAGTTATGGGCTGCTTTAGCCTACATTGACCTCAAGAAGGTGTTTGACTCAGTGCATTGTGAATTACTATGGAAGATCCTAAGACTTTGGGGAATTCCAACATGGATTATTGGCTGTGTGGTGGGGGGCCAGTCGAACTACTGCCGTTTTAATGCAGGGGCGAGGCAAGTCTGTGTCCTTGCACCAACACTTACATAGACCGAATAATGGACAGAGCTACTATCCAAAACCAGTTTGGAGCAACTCTGGGCAATATCAAGGCTGCCGACCTTGAAGTTATCCTGAGTCTCTATACATGTGGGTCTTAAAGGAAAACTAAATATATTTCATAAGTTGCATTGTAGATTGTAAAACATCGAGAAATGCGGCAGGAACATTTTAGGAAATATACTGCATTGTCCCTTGAGGTTAATTAGCAAAACATAGCTGAGTCAACACGTGGGATAGGTGGTGATGCTAGTTGGTAGATAATTAGGTGTTCAGGCGTAAATATGAGGGGGAAACCCGTCTTTGACCTGGTGTAGATTTCTTGAAATCACTATTCAGGCTCGCTAAGTAGAATCAGACCAGCGTCTTTTCAGTCTAATAGGTAATTAACCTGTTAGTTTTATAAGTATGAAACGTGCAAAGTATGAAATATTGGTTATCGCATTTACATTTACAGAGAAACTTTAAGCCTGTTATTTGTGTTGTCGCCTCTTAGGACGTGTGTTTGTGTAAGTTTGAGAGTCATAATAAAGGCATATGGGGGAGGAGGGGGAGTGATGATGGAGGTGGGGTCGTCAGCGACAACTGACATCGGGTTATCATATTGATCGTGTCACGCTCATTAGCTATAAGTGTGATCACTCACCTGTAACACTTCAGTGCAGAGCTGTATTATCTCCTTAAGCATGACTTGTGAATGGTGATTTGTTTGTTTGCTTCTTTTTCTTACTATTATTGGTTTGTAATGGGGTATGGAGGAATGTGGGACAGGGGCGGTAGGAAGGGAAGGAAGGATCACCTGTTTTCGCAAACGGAGGATGTATTGTTATGCGATCTCTTATAGAAGGATACGCTCGTCTGTATATAGTTATACATGTGGGTCTTAAAGGAAAATTAAATATATTTCCTAAGTTGCATTGTAGATTGTAAAACATCGAGAAATGCGGCAGGAACATTTTAGGAAATATACTGCATTGTCCCCTGTGGTTAATTAGCAAAACATAACTGAGTCAACATGTGGGACAGGTGGTGACGCTAGTTGGTAGATAATCAGGTGTTCAGGCGTAAATATGAGGGGGAAACCCATCTTTGACCTGGTGTAGATACCTTGAAAACACTATTCAGGCTCTCGAAATGGAATCAGACCAGAGTCTTTTCAGTCTATTAGGTAATTAACCTGTTAGTTTTATAAGTATGAAACGTGCAAAGTATGAAATATTGGTTATCGCATTTACATTTACACAGAGACTTTAAGCCTGTTATTTGTGTTATCGCCTCTTAGGACGTGTGTTTGTGTAAGCTTGAGAGTCATAATAAAGGCATATGGGGGAGGAGGGGGGAGTAATGATGGAGGTGGGGTCGTCAGCGACAACTGACATCGGGCTATCATATTGATCGTGTCACACTCATTAGCTATAGGTGTGATCACTCACCTGTAACACTTCAGTGAAGGGCTGTATTATCTCCTTAAGCAGGACTTATGACTGGTGATTTGTTTGTTTGCTTCTTTTTCTTACTGTTATTGGTTTGTAATGGGGTATGGAGGAATGTGGGACAGGGGCAGTAGGAAGGGAAGGAAGGATCACCTGTTCTTGGGTCAGCACTGTTACTCGCCTGTAACACGGCCATTTGTCGAGTCAGTTACAAGTTCAAACAATAGTTATACATATGGGCAAGTAGTGACGCTAGTTGGTAGATAATTAGGTGTTCAGGCGTAAATACGAAGGGGAAACCCGTCTTTGACCTGGTGTAGATACCTTGAAAACCCTATTAATGCTCTCTAAATAGAATAAAACCAGCGTCATTTCAATCTATTAGGTAAATAACCTTTTAGTTTTATAAGTATGAAACGTGCAAAGGTATGAAATATTGGTTATCGCATTTACATTTACAGAGAAACTTTAAGCCTGTTATTTGTGTTATCGCCTCTTAGGGCGTATGTTTGTGTAAGTTTGAGAGTCATAATAAAGTACAACAAGAATTTCATGATCCTTTTCAATAAACTATATTTTTATTATGAAGATGTCTTTGGGATGTAAGAACGGCTAGTATAACACGTTAAAATATGAGGCCCCTACCGCTCCCACCCGCCCGCCCAACAATATCAGTAGTTGCCAGCATGGAAATATTGCCGCCAATGGTATTTAAAGCCCTGTTTAGTCGTTTGGTGAGTGAACTGTGAGTGACAATACGCCAGGAAGAGAAGAACATATTCAATGGAGAAACCCACCTACACTACAAATAATAAATCATCGCCACCTGGAGATATCACCGCAATGAAGAAACGGGTTAAGTTCCGTAATCCACTGGTGGCAGACTGTCATTTAAGAGGAGGATACGATCGAGACAAAAGAATTATCTTCCAGACAGCTCTAACTTATCGCTACATAGATGGTCCTGACACATGCCCTATCAAACATCCAAGAGCTGCCACCGGTGAAGATGATCTATCCAATATATTCTCATCATTCACTAATAGTTAGAAATCGTTAGCAAACACAGAATAGAACCAGTGATATATTCTCTTAGCAAAAACAGAATATGATTTGGAGAGGAGAGGAGGGGTGGTGGTGACATTAGAGACAATTGTGCAAGCACTAGTTCTTCTTCCACATCGCTTACACCATATACGGGATTGACGCAAAATATGTGTGTGATGGAAATAGAAAAATAAAAGTATATATATCGTACACCGCGTTTTATAATCCTTTTCAGTTAATTGTATTCTTATCCTTGTCGCGGCGAGGGACGGAACGGTAATTATTGGTCATTAGCAGATCTGTTGTGTGACCGACCTGATGGGGGTTGGGGGACGGGGGGAGGACGTTAGGGTTATTGATTATGACAGTTTCATTCATTAGGAGGGGTGGTCACTCGTCTGTAACAGGGTCAATTCTCGATCCGGGTACAAGATCAAACACGATGAATATTGCGGGAGCGGTGTGGGGGTGGGGGTGATGAGGGCCGTGGGTCATCAGTGACGCCTGGTATTGGGTTGGATTATGATTGCATCATTCATTAGGAGGGGTGATCACTCGCACTTCAGTGCAGGGCTGTATTATCTCCTTAAGTAGGACTTGTGATTTGTTTGTTTGCTTCTTTTTCTTACTATTATTGCTTTGGGTATGGAGGAATGTGGGACAGGGGCGGTAGGAAGGGAAGGAGGGTTGGTTTGGAGAGGAGGAGGGGAGGGTGAGAGGAACCCTTTAGGTGTGTGTGTTAGACATCATTAGAGGGACATTTATGAATTATGATTAATTAGGAGGGATGATCATTCGTCTGTAATAGGGTCAATTCTCGATCCAGGTACAAGTTTAAACATAATGAATATTGCGGGATGGGGGTGGGAGGGTATGGAAGAGGGTGGTGGTGGTGGGTCAACTTGTGACACCTGGCATTGGGTTGGATTATGATTGTCTCATTCATTAGGAGGGGTGGTCACTCGTCTGTAACAGGGTCAATTCTCGATCCAGGTACAAGTTCAAACACGATGAATATTGCGGGGGGGGGGGGGGTGTGGAGGGGGGGGGGGTCATCTGTGACACCTGGCATCGGGTTGGATTATGATTGCCTCATTCATTAGGAGGGGTGATCACTCGTGTGTGTAACTGGGTTAATTATCGTTACAGGTACAAGTTTAAACATGATGAATATTGCGGGGTGGGGGTGGGAGGGTATGGAAGAGGGTGGTGGTGGTGGGTCAACTGTGACACCTGGCATTGGGTTGGATTATGATTGTCTCATTCATTAGGAAGGGTGGTCACTCGTCTGTAAAAGGGTCAATTCTCGATCCAGGTACAAGTTCAAACACGATGAGTATTGTGTGGTGTGTGCTAATGATTTTGGTTACGGTCATTGATAATGATTCTGGTTACGGTCATTGATTGCGTTAATCACTTTCCGCGGTCATTAACCTGTTGTGATGCGTAAGGTGAGGCGTTCTGTCCAGTCGCCTGTATTGGAGAGGAGGGGAGGGACAGATATCATTAGAGTCGGTTAATGATTTCCAGTTCCGATCATTGATTATGATAATCACTTTAATTATGCCTACTTTCTGCTATGATGCGCCATGAACGACCGTAAGGTAGTCTGGTGTGCATGCTAAACATCATTAACTATGATTAATGATTCCGGTTACGGTCATTGATTACGTTAATCACTTGCGGTTACGGTCATTGGTTACGTAAATCGATTGCGGTTTCCGGTTCTCATTAACCTACTTCCTGTTTACACCCTCATGTACGTACGTGAGTGGAGTAGTTCTGTCCCTTATGCAACTACTGAGTAATCCATGCCCTTGGCAAGTAGTTGTTCTTTGAGCGTATCAACACCCTGGCTGTGTGAAACAACCATCATTCTCATCATCAAGAATCTTGGATGTCCATGACGACGTCTTCGTCCGACATCAAGCGAGCTTTCATATTATCAACCAGGCTAGTTACGAACTGCCTCTGGTTGATGCTGACATGACGCTTGTTGGCCACCAGCGGGATGCCATCATGTAGAGAAGCAGCACATGACGCTTGTGCCTCGGCCATCTTCTCGCCAGGAATGTTCTTCAGTGCTTCCAATCTTTGGGTTACACAATATATCATCTTGTGCGCTCCCGGGATGGTCGTTGACTGATCTTGCAGCATCAGTGACAGCTGCAACAGTTCCGACAGGGCGTCGTGCATGAACACTAGATCTTGCATATGTATACACATATACATACACACATACATTTATGTATATATAATACATATCTATTTTACATATAAATATGTATATATATGTAATATATATACATATACGTATGTATGTATGTGTATATGTATATGTATATATATATATATATATGAATATATATGTATGTATTTGTACATATATTTGGAAATGTGCATATGTACATATATATGCATATATACATGTGTGTGTGTGTGTGTATGTGTGTGTGTGTGTGTGCGTGTGTGTGTGCGCACGCGTGTGCATAAATGCTGCCTTATGTCGATCTTAGTACAATATTCGAGGACCGAGACAAAACTGGTACCTTTCAATTATTTATTTAAGTTTGGAAACAAAAAGAAGTCGGATGGGGTTAAACCGGGTCTGTAAGGTGAGTGTTGGATGATTTACCAAATTCATGTAGCACAGCTCTTGTCTACCAAGCACCATGAGCAGATGCATTGTCATGGTAGAAGAGAACGCATTGATGAAGCGTTCCTTGGCGTTTTTCAGAGATATTTTTGAATTTTTTCTCAAAATGCATTCATAATAAATGTTATTGTTTTCTTGCTCTCGAGGAAGTCAACCAGCAAAATCCCCTCTGCATCCCAGAAGACAGTGGCCATCACCTTTCCTTTTGAATGCTCACATTTTGCTTTAACTGGTCCACTTCTATCCTTGGACAGCCACTGCTTTGGTTGAATTTTGTTCTCGGGATCGTATTGGTAGAGCCATGTTTCATCCCGTCATAATTCTCTGCAAAAAAGCTTCAGAGTCTTTATTCTACTTGTTCAAAATTTCCATTGTTTGCTGCTGATCTGGGTTCAACAGCCTAGGGTCCCTAGGAAAACTTGTTTAGCCCCAAAATTTCCACCAGAATTATGTGTGCAGAACCCACAGAAATATTGAATGTGCCTGCTACTGATTCAGTGGTTATCCGTCTATCCTATTTCAATCATGCCGTATACAGCATCAATATTTTCCTCACAAACTGACGTTGATGGCCTGCCACTTTGGGGCTTAACTTCAATTTCGTTTCTTCCACTTCTGAACCGACTTCTCCATTTGTAGGCTATTGATTTCTTTGGGGGATTGTATCCATAAACTTTTTCCAGAGCGTCAATATTAGCCAATTTTCACAACCGATTTTAGTGGATTCCATGTTGTACATAAAGTTATAAATATACAAATATATATATGTATACATATTTATATATAGATATGTATAAATATAAGAAAACTAAGACTATGAAGATTCAAAGATAACCGGCAATGAACAATGAGGAACATGTTACAATCAATGAAGTGGTTGTGGAAAATGTTAAAGAGTTCACTTATCTTCGAGCTGTTTTTACTAATACATATGATGATTCACCAGAGATAAAAAGAAGAATTGCCATTGCCAAAAACACCACAGTTGCTCTCAATAACATCTGGAAAGACCGAAGCATTACCTAACGGACAAAGCTGAGGTTATTGAACTCATTAGTTTTCCCAGTTGCGTCACATGGATCTGAGTGTTGAGTGCTGAAGAAGACAGACAAGAAAAAGGTCAATATTTTGAACTATGGTGTTACAGACGAGTACTATGTATTAACTGGACAGAAAAGAAAACGAATGATGACGTGCTGAGAAAAATAAATTGTAAAGACCGGCTGTTGGATATCTTGAACAAAAGGAAACTAAAGTTTATTGGTCATGTGATGAGAAGTAAAAGTATTGAGAAAAACTTGCTGACAGGGATGGTGATAGGAAACAGAGGAAGAGGCAAACCGAAGACAAGACTAAGTGACAACATCAAAGATATTTGCGGGCTGACGATGGTACAAGTGAAAAGAAAAAGCGCAAGATCGAGTTGAGTTGATATGTATGTATATGTATATATATTATTGTTACGCCAACCACCTCGTCTCTCTGCCACCAACACAAGGCAGGCTAGGCAGACGGCGTCCTATCCACAGGGTCGTGAACACTGAACAGCTCCAAGAGGCACTGAGCACCACAGCGTCCCAGAACACCACGAGGGGAAACGCCAAGTGGCGAGGCAGGGCACGAAATAAACACAAAATGACAGTCTTTCCTTTATTTCCACAAGTTATTAACCCGTACACTTTTCTACAGGCACAATACTAGGGGAAACTAGCATGTCACACTGCACGATACAGCTTATAACAGGGCAACACAAAAGTATATCAGGTCACAAGGGCACGCACGAGGTCTTCACAGGAGCAGCACCCAACTGCGTCTCTCCTGGCTTGTTCCTCTGCTCCTCCGCTCACAGCCAGTTGCGTCATGTTTGCCCAGGTCCCTTCATGTTAACACATGCCCAGGTCATCCTTTTCATGTTAACACATGTTTTGCACAGAGACAAAGACCCATTGGCGTAGCATTATATTTGTATTAATATAAATATAAATACACAGATATGCACATATATATATATATATATATATATATATATATATATATATATATATATATATATATGTATGTATGTATATGCATGTCTGTATATATATATTATTATTATTATAATTATTATTATTATATATATTTATAATATGTATGTGTGTATATAGGTGTGTATATATACATATATGTATATGTGTATAAATCTATATACATACATATATATGTTTATATACATGTATATACTTATATATAAACATATAAATATATGCATATGTGAGATAGAGAGAGAGAGAGAGAGAGAGAGAGAGAGAGAGAGAGAGAGAGAGAGAGAGAGAGAGAGATACATACACGCATATGCATATATGTATATATAAATAAATATGTGTGTATATAGACATGTAGGCATATAAATATACAATTAGATATGAAAAATATATATATATATATATATATATATATATATAATATATATATATATACATATGTATTTCATATTCATATGTGTGTTTACACACACACACAACATATATATATAGATATATAATATATATATATATATATATATATATATATATATATATATATATATATATATATATATTGCTACGCCAGTGGGTCTTTGTCTCTGTGCGAAAAATGTATTAACATGAAAAGGATGACCTGGGCATGTGTTAACATGAAGGGACCTGGGCAAACATGACGCAACTGGCTGTGAGTGGAGGAGCGGAGGAACAAGCCAGGAGACGCGTTGGGTGCTGCTCCTGTGAAGACCTCGTGTGTGCCCTTGTGACCTGATATATACTTTGTGTTGCCCTGTTATAAGCTATATCGTGCAGTGTGATATGCTGGTTTCCCACCTGTATTGTGCCTATAGAAAAGTGTACGGGTAAATAACTTGTGTAAATAAAGGAAAGACTGTCATTTTGTGTTTATTTCGTGCCCTGCCTAGCCAAGTGGGTTTCCCCTCGTAGTGTTCTGGGACGCTGTGGTGCTTGGTGCCTCTTGGAGCTGTTCAGTGTTCACGACCCTGTGGATAGCACGCTGTCTGCCTAGCCTGCCTTGTGTTGGTGGCAGAGAGACGAGGCGGTCGGCGTAACAATATATATATATTTTTTTTTTTTTTTTCTTTTAATTATTATTACTATATATATACATATATATACATATATATATATATATACATATATATATACATATATATATATATACACACATATATATATATATATATATATATATATATATATATATTATATAAAGCTAAGGTTACACTAGTCTATTCTGTCCTAGGATCCCCAGATAGGATCGCCGAAATCAGGTCAGCTACAGAGAGGGATTGGTCATACTACATTCAGTGTCTCTTCGGATACTAATATGATATGGCTGACTGCTGTATACCATTGCTAAAATAAGATTGTACCTATATTTAAGATTTACCTATATTTTAGATTAGGAATGTGAGGTAAAAATAACAGGATAAGGAAAAGTGAAATATGTATATTTGTGGAAAGTTGATGTGCTTAGCTCAAGTATTCATTGTTTATTTCATCCATTAATGGTATTTTCACAGTCCTGCTTTTATAATCCATATGATTAGTGTTCCACAGCGGCTCTTTGACTCTCACTTTATCCAACAAGGCGTAAAT